>NW_020919412.1:0-480 GCF_003984885.1 Neopelma chrysocephalum | reverse complement strand
GGGGGGTGGCGGGGCGGCCCAGGGCGGGGTCCTGTCGCCCAGTTTGTGCCAGCGTGTTTTGGTGGCACCCTCACGCCGTCCCAGTGCCTCCCAGTGCCTCCCAGTACATCCCAGTTTCCTCCCGCAGGCGACTCCGGGGGCCCCGTCGTTGTCACGTGGGGGAAGCGCCACTTCCAGGTCAGTGGGGACACCGGGGGGGGGTGAGATGGAGAAACTGGGGGTACTGGGAGGATACTGGGAGGATACTGGGGGGGCACTGGGGATACTGGTTACGGGGCTGACTCAGGTGGGGGCGCTGGTCCCCCCTGACCTCTGTGTGACCCTGTGTGACCCCTGTGTGACCCCTGTGTGACCCCGTGTCCTGCAGGTGGGGGTGGTCCTTGACCCCCCTGACCCCCGTGTGACCCCCCCTGACCCCCATGTGCCCTCTCTGGGTGGGCGTGGTCAGCTGGGGGATGGTCCCTGACCCCCATGTGACCC
>NW_020919411.1:0-571 GCF_003984885.1 Neopelma chrysocephalum | reverse complement strand
GGTTTTAACCCACAAAACCCAAATGTATAACCCAGCACCCTGGGGCAGGAACAGAGTGGTGTTTCTTGGGCCCCCCCTGAGTCCAAAGTAAAGGGAGAGGGAAAAAAACCTGCTGGTGGGAGAGCTGTTGCATTCTGGTCAAAAAGTGGTCATTGCAGTCCAGTCAAGGGTGGTGGTCTCAGTCTGGTTGAGAGCGGTGGTTTGCAGTCTTCCTCTGGATCCCACGAATGGTAAAAAGGTTCCGAAACTCCCAGTTTATATATTCTCCAGTTCAGGTGGGAGTGCTCAGTCCCTCACTCAGAGCAGGGAATTCCATAAAAGGGTATGAGGAAAAGAACAACATCCTATCTCTACTGATAACAGTTTCTGGGCAATGGCATGGAAGGCTATAGAATACACAGTTTTGGGCTACACCCAAAACATTGGCCTAGAGGACGTCCTGCCCCCAGATGGAGAACTGGAATGGTCAAGAATCAAAGTCAGCCCCCTCCATTCTTCAAGAAATCTTTAGACTTCTTGACTAAAAGTGGGACTGGCAATTTCAGCGCAGGGCTCCTGCAAGTGAATGACA
>NW_020919410.1:0-2791 GCF_003984885.1 Neopelma chrysocephalum | reverse complement strand
TCTCGGGCTCACTTTTATGCACACAGTTGCCTGTATGTTGAGAGGGTCTGACATTTCATTTACTAGTCGTACTCACTGTGGGAAAACTCCTGTCCTGAAGGAGTCCACCATTTGCCTTTTTTTTCCTAGATGTGGCAGAGCATATCTTTACAACAATAAAGATTTTGTAAAACAGATGTTGTTCACTGTTTTAGTGCTAATATTTGAGCTAATTGTGAGAAAACGATTGGGAAATAAGATTGTGTCTTCCATTCAGATGGATAGAGAGTTCTTAAAAATAAATTTCCAAAGGGACTTGTTGAGACTATCCCTGTATCTTCCTGCACCAGTGAAGAGTACTAGTTTGACTTAGACAGTAACAAAGACTGAATTGCAGTGCTAAAATCAGTAACTCTGCTCACCTTGAGTTCTGGCTGTCCAGAGGACAGTTCTCTGCAGGCACAGCTACACAGAGTTTGGTTTCCTGGTGCTGCTGAAAATGTCCTGGAATCCCACCTTACTGGAGGTTGCTTTCCATGCTTAGTCAGAAGTTCTGTGTAACCTTAGTTGAAATGTAAGACCTGCACAGTGACTTCTGCTCTCTGACTGAGGGACAGACTGCTGGGTTTGGGTGAGGTTTCTCTTCTCCTGATGTTTTAAATGTTCTCAGAATCCACATGTAAATCTTTATCTACAGGAGGAAGCTCAAAATAACCAAAAGAGAGAGCAGCTGGAACACTTGTGGAAGGACATGGGCAGTGTGTGTGTGCAGGGCAGCACACTGGCAGGTACCTCCCCAGGAAGATAAAGGTTACTGCAGAAGTTTTGTGAAGAGTTTGCCTTGTGCAGTAATACGGTGCTTCTTTGTCCTCACAAGAAGTGTGAAAGCAGCTCCATGTTAGAGGAGTGGGGCTTGAGTTCCTGTGGGATTGGTCACACTCAGCTCTTCCTGTGTCAGTCACAGGTTTGGAAGAAACCCCACTGTGTAGCTAAAGCAGTGGACCTACTAGAAATAATGAAATACTTTAGAAAAGGTGAAACAGTCAGACTAGAATATGAGGAAGCTCTGCTGTTGGCTGCTCTGTTCCTCATATGAGGCGAGTAGGTGCTGATGGAGTCTGTCCTGTGTCTGGGATCCACAAGCAGCTTTCTGTCCCCTTAGGGCAGGTGTTCATTGCTGTGTTTCTGTGCAGATGGAAACCTTACCTTTAGCAAGCTGGTTTGTGTACAGCCATTTCTGTTCCCTTCAAGGACCTGATGCTTCTGCAATGGGTCCCTCTGAGCTCATACTAACACGAGGAACTCTCGATGAAGAGCAAGAAGAGAGGGAGAGTGACACTGATGACATTGACCATGAAGGTAAGGGAATGAGGTCTAAAAGCTGCCTGTCTAGTCAAGAAATCCCCTCTATATTTCATGACCTGGATAGACTGTAAGGAGAGCCTAGAAAACAAGCAAACATTCAGTCACCTGATGTGTCAGAATCTGTGGCAGAAGCTCAGCTGCAATGGTCAGTGCAGGGATATCACCCTGTAACCTTTGTGGAAGTTCAATTGTAAATTTTCTATTCATGTAATTAATAGGTGTATAACACACATAAACCAGAGAACTTGTTAGGCTTGGGGCATGTAGTGACCTCTGAACCTGATTGATGCACAGATGTGTCCATCATCTTTTTGGCCTTACAGCTTCTGCCCCTGGCTCTCTTCCCTTTTCCTGTGACTGTGGTCTTGGAGCAATCTTCTAAGTTGTTACAGTGTGATTTTTCTCTTATATAGCTCACAGACTTAATCTTCGTTCTTTCCCTGTTCCACTGATGGGTAGGATCACTTCTTTCCTTTGCCCCGTAATGTAGTTGAAGATGGAATAGACTTTCTATGTTGCTTTGGCTATTCTGATTCTAGCTTTTTTTCAGTAACACAAGTAGAACAAGTACTGAAATAGCGCTGAACTGTCGTTTCTTCCCCCAGTGACTGAGGAGAGTCATGAAGAACCAGCCTTCAGAAACTTTATGCAGGACATGCGGATGAAATGCCAGAGGAGAAGCAACGCGAATGAATGAGACCTGCAGAAACAGAAGGTTTGGAATCACTTGTAATGGAGTTAAAACTGAAGGAACAGCATAAAGAAACTTGCATGGAACTTTTATCTGTGAACAACTTCCTCTGATAGATTTTTATTTTTCTTTCTGCAGTAGCTGTTGGTCCGATGAGTTAAAGGTCTTGCAGCCAACTGACTGCACATTTGGCCATCTGCCACTGTGGCTTCCTGAAGCTGAAGGAACCAGAAAGCAGTTTCTTTTCCTGCAACTTCTTCAGATCTCTCTGTTGAGAGCTTAGATTTTGAGCTCTGACAGCGTTAGCATCCAGAGTACCCACTGGTCCCCAGAGGCACCTTCCGTTTGCTGAGTGCAGTCAGGCATCTGCTGCAGCCAGGGCACAACTTGGTCGATCCACTGTTTGATGTTTTGGTTTTCATTAAGTAGATTTTATGTACTAAGAAATGCGTGATGGTTAATAGAAGGAGATTTCATGTCACCATTCTAAGGTGAGACTTTTTCCCTGTGCTCGCAGCCTGTCCGTATGGATGCGCAGCAAATGCATCTGAAGTATTTTACAACCCTGCAGGTTACCTGGTGAAAACAGGGAGGTCCCTTTGCCCACATTGCCTTTCTCTTGCCCCTCTCCAGCCTGAGGCCACTCCTCTGCTCACTCACTCTGGCCTCGCTGTGCTACACGATGCCTCTTCTGTCTTCTCCAATGGCTGCTGCCACGAAAAGAGGACACAGTGAGTCCCAAGTGCTGACCCCTCA
>NW_020919409.1:0-2025 GCF_003984885.1 Neopelma chrysocephalum | reverse complement strand
GACCCCCTTTTTAACCCCCAAACGACCCCGTCCCCAAGACTCCCTTTTCAACCCTCCCCAAACCTTTTTTTTAAACCATCCCTGGACCCCCTTTTTAACCCCAAAACGACCCCCCAGAACCCTCTTTTTAACTCCCCCAGACTCCTTTTTAACCCCCCAAATCCTCTCTGTTCGGACCCCGTTTTCAACCCCCAAAAGGACTCCTCCCAGACCCTCTTTTTGACTCCCAAAATCATCTCCCCCCCAGACCACCCTCCCATCCGTGACGTCAGAAGGGCCGTATGACGTCACCAGCCCCCCCCCGCCGTGACGTCACGCCGCTCACCATCGTGCCGGACGGCGGCCCATGGCGGCTCCGGGCCTTGGGGACCTGCGGGGGGGACATAACGGGGCGTGTTGAGGGCAGTGGGACCCCTAAACCCCCCCCAAAAAACGCCCCCAACTCCCGCCCTTCCGCCCCTGCCCATCCCGCTCCGACCTCGCCGAGCGCCCGAAAGAGGCCGCGGGCGCCTGCGCGCCGCTTTTATACCCCGAACCACTTCCGGTCACGCCTATTCCGCTTCCGGTGCCGCTCTGGCCGGCCCGGAGGACCCGCCCTGGAGGACCCGCCGGAACCCGCCTGGTGAAGCCGCCGGTGTTCGGAGTAAGGGAATAAGACCCCTCGAGACCACCGAAACGTGTGGAGGCGCGGAGGAGGGTGGGGAGAGGTCATAGAGGCGGTGGGAGCCGCTCCGGAGGCCGCCGCGGTCATAGAGTGTGAAGGAGGAGCTCCAGGCCCATCAGAGCGCACGGCGGGGCCGCGCAGGCGCAGTGAGCGCGCCCTTCCCGCCCCCGCGGTGTCTGGGAAGTGATTGGTCATGGCGCGGTGACGTCATTGATTTATTTGCATGTTGCATCATCATCATGAGACGGGGTGGGGCTACCGCGCCTTATTTGCATATTATTTGAATACATTTGCATAGACCTGCAGGGTATCCCTTCCCCCCCGCCAGTGAGGCCCCGCCCCCTGCAGTGCACGGGGGACCCCAAAATGTACCAGGGACCCCCTCCCCCCCCCCCCCCCCCCCCCCCCACCCCCACCCGGGCCCCCAAACCCCCCCCGGGGCCCCCCACCCCCCCCCCCGGGATCCCCCCCCCCAAACCCTTGTGGGACCCCCCCCCAAAGTCCCCTTCAAACCCCTCTTGGGATCTCCAACCCCCCAACATTCCCCCAGGACCCCCCAAACCCCTCCTGGGTCTCCCAAACACCCCCCAAGATCCTTCTGGGACCCCCAACATCCCCCTGAGACCCCCGAGGTTTCACCATCTTTATTGGCACCGTGCACAGAGGGGGAAAGGAAGGGGGGGCAGCATGGGGCAGGACCCCCACTATGGGGCTGGGACCCCTTCTAGGGGACTGGGGGACCCCCCTCTGGGGAGCAGGACCCTTTGTTATGGGGCTGGGACCCACCCCAAGGAGCAGAGACCCCCGTTATGGGTCAGAGGAACCCCCAGTTATGGGGTAGGGACCCCCCCTGTGGAGTAAAGGACCCTCCCGTTATGGGGCAGGACCCCCAGTTATGGGGCAGGGGGACCCCTCCTATGGCACAGGACCCCTCGTTATGGGGCTGGGACCCCCCCATGGAGCAGAGACCCTCCTCCCCAACCCCCTTCTGGGTCAGGGGGACTCTGCTATGGGGCAGGACCCTCGTTATGGGGCAGAGGGACCCCCACAGAGCAGAGACCCCCCATTATGGGGCTGGGACCCCTCCCATGGAGCAGAGACCCCCATTGTGGGTCAGGGGACCCCCTGCTATGGGGCAGGACCCCAAGTTATGGGTCAGGGGGCCCCCCCCCCACAAAACAGGGACCCCTGTTATGGGGCAGGACCCCCCGTTGTGGGGCAGGAGCCCTGTTATGGGGCAGAGGGACCCCCATTATGGGGCAGAGACCCCCCCCACAGAGCAGAGACCACCGTTGTGGGTCAGGGGGACCCCCATTATAGGACTGGGACCCCCCCCACAGAACAGAGACCCCCGTTATGGG
>NW_020919408.1:0-755 GCF_003984885.1 Neopelma chrysocephalum | reverse complement strand
CGCAGCCTCCTCCTCCATCCGCCCAAGCTTTGGGAAGGACAAATCCTAATGGGAAGGAGGAAACAAGGGCTGAGCGTGTTGGCTTGGGGGTTCCTCCTGCCCAAGTCCATCTCTAGAACTCACCGGGCATCCTGTGTCCATAAAAACCTCCAAAACACCAAGACTCAGCCCAGAAAAACCCAAATCACCAAGATTCAGGTAAAAAATCGCTCAGAAATAGCAAGAAGACTTTTGCCCCTATAAACTGCAAAAAGTTGAGATTCAGTCAAAAAACACTCCAAAATATGAAGATTAAACAAAAAATAAGATGTTTAATTGGTAGGATGAGGGGAGTGAGGTCATTTCATGAGCACTTGATTGAATTGTTACTTATTAATCAAAAGCTGTATTAATGTAGTGTCACTTAAAACTCAATTTTTTTTTCCCATTTTCAGTGTAGAGAATAAATATGAAATCACTGGACTTCAGGCCTGCATCATTACCCCTGTGCTTTGGTTTGCAAATCCTTCCTCATCCTTCTTCTCCCCTGCCATCATTTCTGACAACTGGACTCCTCTGCTGTGCTGTGCCAATATCCTGGGATGTGCGGTTTCCATGTTTGCAAGGATTAAAGGACACTTTTTGCCTACCAGTGCCAAAGGCTGGTCTGTGAGGTTTAGTGTGAGAGAATCCTGGGCAGTCAGACACTGAAATGGTTGAGCTGCAACGGGCCATGCCAATGGAATGACAGAATCCATTCTGCTGGCCCAGACACA
>NW_020919407.1:0-3646 GCF_003984885.1 Neopelma chrysocephalum | reverse complement strand
GTTTATTACGCCATACTCTTTTATGGAGTTTTCCAAAAGCACTATATACCTTCGCTAACCTGTTGTCTATCTCCCCGTCAATCTTACCATCCGAGGAGATGAGGCTGCCTAGGTAATTAAACTGTTGGGCTGATTTGAGTTCTGACTGGCCGATGGTGATGTGGGGATGATGGAAGACTTCCTGAGGTGCAGGCTGATGGAGAACTTCTGTCTTCTTTAAGCTGACTTCCAGCCCAAAGAGCTCAGCAGCATCTGCAAAGCAGGATGTTAAACGCTGCAGAGCTGCTTCTGTGTGGGCAACAAGGGCGGTGTCATCAGCGTAAAGCAGCTCCCGGACAAGATGGTTTAGGGTCTTAGTGTGGGCCTTCAGTCGCCTTAGGTTGAATAGGCTTCCATCAGTACGATATCGAATGTAGATACCGTCCTGATCATCAAGGTCTGCCGTGGCCCTTTGGAGCATCATGCTGAAGAAGACTGTGAATAGGGTAGGAGCGAGAACGCAGCCTTGTTACACACCATTCTTTATTAGAAAAGGCTCAGAGAGTGTGTTGCCATATCTGACTTGGCCATGCTGATCCTCATGAAGTGAGATGATCATTTTAAGGAACTTGGGGGGACAACCTAAACGTTCCAAAATCTGCCAAAGACCTTTTCTGCTCACAGTATCAAAAGCCTTGGTGAGGTCGACAAAGGTTACATAGAGACCTTTGTTCTGTTCCCTACACTTTTCTTGCAGTTGTCTGAGAACAAATATCATGTCTGTGGTGCTCCTGTTGGCTCTGAAGCCACACTGACTTTCAGGTAGAGTATCTTCTGCTATAGCGGGTATTAGTCTGCTCAGGAGTATTCTTGCCAAGATTTTGCCAGCAATGGAGAGCAGAGTAATACCACGGTAATTTGAGCAGTCTGATTTAGTACCTTTCTTCTTATACAAGGTGATGATGACTGCATCACGAAGGTCTGATGGTAGTTCGCCTAGTTCCCAACAGCGCACCACAAGCTCATGAAATTTAGCATGGAGTGCAAGGCCCCCATGTTTCCAGACTTCAGGTGGGATTCCATCAACCCCAGCTGCCTTGCCGATTTTCACCTGCTGTATGGCCTTGAGGGTTTCTCCTAAAGTGGGAGCAGTATCCAATTCATACTTCACCGGTTGTTGTGTGATGGACTGAATTGCTGAGTCTTGGACTACACGGTTGGTACTGAAAAGAGTCTGAAAGTGTTCAGACCATCGATTCAGAATGGAGGTTTTATCTGTCAGAAGCGTTTGACCATCTGCACTGAGTAGTGGGCTTTGGACTTGGTATGTAGGCCCATATGCTGTTTTCAGGGCCTCATAGAATCCTTTGTGATCCCCTGTATCTGCACATAGTTGAGTTTTTTCAGCTAGATCGATCCACCACTTGTTCTGGATGTCACGGAGTTTCTGTTGGAGTTTGCTGCATGCAAGACGAAAGGCTGTTTTTCTTGCGTGACAGGATGGCAGTGCAAGGTGTGCTTGGTGGGCAGTTCTCTTCTTCCTCAACAATTCCTGGATTTCTTGATTGTTTTCATCAAACCCGTCCTTGTTCTTCTTGAGGGAGAACCCTAAGGATTCTTCAGAGGATTGCAGGATACTGCTTTTAATATGCTGCCAAATTGTTTCAGGAGAGGAATCTGCAGAATCTGTGGAATGGTTATCAAGCTTAGTTTGAAGGTTTGCCTGGAATCTTTCTCTTACTTTGGCTGATTGGAGATCATTAACTTGAAGTCTTCTCCTTGGGATACTGCCCCTTTTGGATTTGAATTTGAGATTAAAGTTGAGTTTACAGCGCACAAGCCGATGGTCTGTTTGGCATTCTGCGCTGGGCATCACGCGGGCATGGAGGACATCGCGGACATCTCTCCGTCGCACCAAGACATAATCAATGAGTTGCCAATGCTTAGACCTGGGGTGCATCCAGGTTGTCTTCAGACTATTTTTCTGCTGAAAGATAGTGTTGGTGGTGGTAAACTGTTGCTCCGCACAGAATTCTAGCAGAAGTCGACCATTATCGTTGCAGTTTCCAACACCATGCTTGCCTAATATTCCTTTCCATGCTTCAAAATTTTTACCTACTCTGGCGTTGAAATCACCAAGGATAATGATCTTATCATCTGCTGGTACCTTTTGGGTAAGGCAGCGCAGGTCAGTGTAAAATTTATCTTTTTCAGCAGGGTCAGCTTGGAGAGTTGGGGCATATATACTAAAGATGACAACGTGATGCTTGTTGTTTAGTGGAAGGCGTAGGGAGATAATGCGGTCAGAGTGACCTGTCGGCAGATTTTCGAGTTTAGGGACAATAGAGTTTTTGATCATGAAGCCGACACCTGAGAGATGTTTTTCAGTTCTGGACTTACCTGACCAAAAGAATGTGTAACCGGCACCATGTTCTCTGAGGCTGCCTTCCTCGTGAAGGCGAACTTCACTGAGAGCAGCAATGTCAATGTTGAGACGGGCCAGTTCATGGGCAATTAGGGCAGAACGTCGCTCAGGACGACCGCTATCCGCAGAATCGAGCATGGTTCTGATGTTCCAACATGCTAGAGTTAATTTAGGTACACCTTTGGAGGCAGGTGCATGCCTTTGTCTTTTGCTCTTTGTGTGACCGCATTGGAAGAAGATGCCCGTTGGTCTGCGGTTAACCAACCAGGTGAAGGTGGAGATGAGCTTTGTTTAGGCCACCTTTTCTAGGCCCCTCTCCGAGTGGAGCAAGCAGTGCTGTCCTTGAAAAGGCTGCTTGGACGTTCAGGGTGCTGCCCCAAGAGACTCTCATCTCCGTCAGTCTCAAATGACCAATATCCTGAACCGCCTGCATGCAGGGTTGGGTCTGCGGCTCCCAGTGCACCTTTCACCTACCGTTTCGACCCTCGCCCGTCGCTACAGGACTTTTTGCATGTGGGTAAAGCCTTCAAGCCTGCGCAATGGATTTTTTAGGTGAGATGCAGTATGCGCGAAACTGAACCCACCCTTTAATCCTAAGGTTCATCTGCCAGGGCCGAGCAAGCTTGGACGGTGGCAGCGAGGTCCTCAGGACGTAGGTTTGATTAGAGTGACCTTCTCTTAGATGGATGGCCTTACAGGGCTAAGCGAGCTCCATCTACCCGGGTTTGAGATTAGAGTTGTCCTTCTCCTAGGATGACTGCCAGAAGGCTAACAAGCTCATCCTGCCCAAGAACATAGTGTATCTGGTCCTACAGTTTTGACCTGTCTGGCATGGGTGACCCTACTGAAGGCATGAACCAACACCAGCATAGCTCGCAACCATATAGGGGTACACAGGCTACATACCTGTTACAACAATTTCGGCAAGTCTTACATTTCCTACTTTACTAACACATACCTATACACAATCTCAAGGAGAAATCCAGGAACAACCCTTTGACCTATCCACACTTTCAGGACATAACAGAGCAAAGCAAATATATCCAGAACATGCTGAACCTGGGCAGTAGCCACAGGTAAGCTAAAAACAGACAGACAAACAAAACAAACCAACGGTTCTGGCCCCTGTACCCATCCAAGGCTGGGGTGCCTTACAAGGTCCCAGCCTAGCTGGGACCCCCGTCACTCTAAAGGAACCCCATTATCCACCCTGACCATGTCCTTCCTCCACTGTGTTACCAC
>NW_020919406.1:0-740 GCF_003984885.1 Neopelma chrysocephalum | reverse complement strand
TCACACGACACCATCTTCCCTCCTCCCTCTGCCTCCTGCCCGCACCGCTGGGCACTCGGGGGTTGCCGTGGGGCAGGGGCTGCTCTGGCCCCTGGTGGGACAGGACAGCCCCTGATTGGCCCAGGAGCGCACGACCGGGCCGCCCGAGGCCTCCTCACCCGTCCCGTCCCTCACTGCGCTCTGTGTGCTGGTTCACCAGGAGAAGGCGGCGTTTCCCAGGTCCCAGTTCAGCAAAGCATTGTAACAAAGCAATTAAGTCCCAGAGGGTTACTTGCCTCCGTAAAATTCCACATTAATAATTCAGAAGAGGAAAGATGCTAGAAATCGTGACAGCTCCCTCTCTAAATTACGAGGCAATGTCTATCCTTTGCTAAAAATAATAGTATCTTGAAATATTTATTGAAAAAACAAAGGAAACCACGCAAGCCAAATTGATTTCTTTAGCTTCTGGAAGGCCTAATATACACTGCCATGCCACATCTGCAAGACATGGGGTATTTTCGGATCTCATGTGGTAGCACTGTCTTTTAATTTTTTGCCGATGTAGTTCCAGATTTCCATTTGTTACAGTTGTGTGGCTATTTTTAAAGTCACCTAATACTGCTCTTCACAAGCCAAACTGTCCCAGACTGAGGGAGAGAACCTCCTCAACTAAAGGGATGAATACTATCCAAACCTCTACTATCCACTAACATTTAATAATGAGCTTTTTTAAATGAAATTGCATAATCTTTCATTAC
>NW_020919405.1:0-405 GCF_003984885.1 Neopelma chrysocephalum | reverse complement strand
CTTTGTTGGAACCTTTTTTATGTCGCACGGCCGTTCCTACCGCGACATATGGTGACGCCGACGTGATTACAGCGTTGAAGAAAACTCCGAGAGAGTTGCCGTGATTTCCCTCCTGGGAGAGGGGGAAGGAGCAGAAGATTTTTCTCTCCAAGAGGGAGAAGGGACCTGTGGGGCGAGGCACAGGGGGAACGGAGCCCGGTGAAGCTTGAGAGCGGGGGTGGGTCCCGCGGAAAACGATCCGGATCGAAAACTTCTTGACCCTTATTAGGTAAGCTAACGGGGGTGCCACCGGGAACAATAATTTAACAATGGGACAACATATAACGAAGGAGGAAAGTGTAGTTCTGTCCACATGGAAATCCCTCCCTAACAGAAAGAATGTGAAGGTCACTGATTTTGCTTTGC
>NW_020919404.1:0-814 GCF_003984885.1 Neopelma chrysocephalum | reverse complement strand
TGTTGGGAAACACAAAGGGATTTGGGGGAGTGTTTCCCTGACAACAAGGAGAATTTTGGAGAGGGACCTTTCCACACCCAGCTATTGATATGTGCACACATCTCTGCCTGGGTGTGGGTGTGAACTGACTGTGGTGTGAATGTTGTTCTTGTGAATCTTGAATTCAGTCACTGTCAAAATTGTAGCACATGCTATTGAATCACTTGATAATTGTCCAATTGGTCAATGATTAAGTGCTACTAATGTGTTTTGCCCCTTGTCTTTGGATCAAAATCCTTTGCACCCTGACCCTCTTGCATCCCAAGACTCTGTGTAAATCATTCTCTTTCATCAAAAAATATATATTTTTCGTGATGTCCACTTTAAAATTTTCCTCCTTAGCTAAACTACAAAACAACTCTAATTAGCTGTAGAAGGCTTGAAGACTTGAAGACAATTAAAGAAAGAAAAATAATTTGGTTTTCAGTGTTTTAATGGTCCCACAGTGTATTTGGAGTTGCATCAGCTGTCAGTCCAAGATGGGCCATGTCAGAACTTGTGAGGCTGAGGGGTGAGGAGCAAGGTTGATCATCCAGGGTCAGTGTGGATCTCCTGAGGATACAATCAGCATCAAGATCACTTGGAGAACACCTCTGTCACCTCATCTCTGAACTAAAAAATATCCATAATTGAATTAAAACAAAAAAAAGTACAAACATTGAAGACTTGTTTTGAAATTGCCTTGAAAACAATTAAAGGAAGACAAAGAGATCCTGAGGGATTTCTGGATTTAATGAGCCCCACGGTGTGTTTGCAGCCCAGCCCATGATCCTGA
>NW_020919403.1:0-2014 GCF_003984885.1 Neopelma chrysocephalum | reverse complement strand
GGTCACTTTGTGGGTGACACCAAGTTGTGCTAGATTGTTGATCTGTTGGAGGGTAGGAAAGCTCTGCAGAGGGACCTGGACAGGCTGGATAAATGGGCCGAGGCCAATTGGATGAGGTTCAATAAGGTGAAGTGCTGGATCCTGCACTTGGATCACAACAACTCCATGTAGCACTACAGGCTGGGGAAGAGTTGGAAAGCTGCCCAGCAGAAAAGGACGTGAGGGTGATGGTTGACAGCAGCTGAACATGAGCCAGCAGTGTGCCCAGGTGGCCAAGAAGGCCAATGACATCCTGGCCTGGATCAGGAATAGTGTGGCCAGCAGGACCAGGGCAGTGATTGTCCCCTTGTACTCGGCACTGGTGAGGCTGCACCCCAAATCCTATGTTCAGTTTGGGCCCCTCACTACAAGAAAGACATTGAGGTGCTGGGGTGTGTCCAGAGAAGGGCAATGGAGCTGAGGAAGGTTCTGGAGCACAAGTCTGGTGAGGAACAGCCGAGGGAGCTGGGGGTGTTTAGCCTGGAGAAAAGGAGGCTTAGGGGGAGCCTTATCACTCTCTACAACTACCTGTAGGGAAGTTGTAGCAAGGTGGATGTCAGTCTCTTCTCCAAAATAACAAGGGATAGGACAGGAGAAAATAGCCTTACATCATGCCAGAGGGGGTTTAGTTTGGATATTAGGAAAAATTTCTTCACCAAAACGTTTGTCAAGCATTGGAACAGGCTGCCCAGGGAAGTGGTTGAGTCGCCATCCCTGTAGGTATTTAAAAGACATGTAGATGTGGCACTTAGGGACATGGTTTAGTGGTGGGCTTGGCAGTGCTGGGTTAATGGTTGGACTGAATAAGCTTCAAGGTCTTTTTCAGCTGAAACAATTCTGTGATTCTACGATTCTAACTTTAACAAGAATACCTTTGAAACATTTTGTCTAAATGAAAATTTAGGGAGATATGATGTTAAATACTTTAGTTCTGCACTTCTCCTGCAGAACTAAATACAGGGAGACTGTCATGAATAAAGGTTGAGACTTTATATAAAGAAAAGGGAGGACCTGCAACATAAGTTCTGGTAAAAACTGCTCATTGATCAAGTGGCTGTTACCAGTCTGATGGTTTGGGGGGGCAGAGGGGTGTTTTGTGTTTTATAACATATCTCTATTAAATCATTATTTTCCACACAGTGATCAAGGTTTTTCTCCCAAATTCAATGAGAGAGATGGAGAAGTGGAGAGGAAGAGTCTGAATGGCTTGTATGTGGTTGAAAATGGGAGACCCCGGTGAGTGTGGGTTTTTTTGTTTGCATATTTATTTCAGTGATGTAGTTTCAGTCCTCCGGCAGGTCTGTTAGTTTTGGTATGTGGTACCTGCTAGAACAAAGCCAAGATAGTCTCCCCTAGAGACAGGAAAACTGATACCTCAGAACCAGAGTTCTTCCTGGAAGAAGATTGTGGCAGAGAGGCGTGAAATGGTTAGCCAGTACTATTGCCACAACATAGGGTGGTGGTGACACTGCAGTCAGGGGAGGTCTAACACTGTCAATAGTAGGGTCTGTTGGGTTAATTGTTTCCACAGTTTGACCAGATGTGAGGCTCTGAAGCTTTTGTTCCACTTGTGTGCTAAAGTGGAGGAGTAGAGTATTTCCTTCCACTGACAAATCCTGGCATAACACAGATGGGTAATCTCACCTAAAAATAGTTTCTCTTCTTTCTGCCTTTTGTACATAATTGAATGCTCCATGCATCCCTAGTCTTGGAAACTAGATTCCATTTTCAGACAAGATTGTGTGCATAATGAGAGTGATGCCTGATCAGGACCATCTCGGGACACGAGATCTGAAAAATGACAAAGCTGTTTTGCCTTTTTCCTTTGCCTGGGCTATTAAACACAAAAAGAGGTTGATGAAGAAGAAAACCATGCTGTGTTTCTTGCCTTTTAAAGCACATGAGGACACTGAATGCATGTTGCTATCCTTTCCTTTTTTGTTATTTAATCTTCCTTAAAGCTGTTTTTTTTTTT
>NW_020919402.1:0-1868 GCF_003984885.1 Neopelma chrysocephalum | reverse complement strand
CCGCGGGGCCGAGTCTGAGGCGGGGCTCGCTCCCGCCGCGGTGGGGCCGCGGAGGCGCCGCCGATGCCGCTCCTGGCCGGGTCCCTGCGGCGGGCGGTGGCCGTGCTCTCGTTGTCCGTGGTGCTGTCGGCCCGGAGCGCTGCCCAGCGCCGCCCGGCACACAGGTACCGCGGGCTGTGCGGGGGAGCCGGGCCGCGCCCCGGAGCCGCGGCCGGTGTCGCTGCCGGAGGTCGGTGCCCTGTTCTGCGGGGAGCAGCCGCCTCACGGCCCGGCCGAGATCCCGGGGCTGCCCTCTGTCCCGGGGCTGCCTTCCATCCCCTACCAGCGCAGGGGGAGCTCGGCGCGGGGTGCGCGATGGCGCTGAGGGGTGTCCCTTTTGGGCATGGCAGAAACGCAAACCGGCCTGTCCTTTGAAGTGATGTAATTACTGAAAAATACAAAAGGAAAGTTGCCCTTTTCCACATCTCTGCTAAGGGTTTGTGGCTTTTTGAACTTCAGGTGTTTTGTGAGTTGGATATTAGGAGGAATTTCTTCACAGAAAGGGTGGTCAGGCGTTGGAATGGGCTGCCCAGGGAGGTGGTGGAGTCACCGTCCCTGGAGGTGTTTAGGGAAAGACTGGACGTGGCACATGGTCTAGTTGACATGGCGGTGTTTGATCAGAGGTTGGACTCGATCTCAGAGGTCTTTTCCGACCCAATTGATTCTGTGAATTGTGCTTTTGAGACCATCAGCTCAGCAGTGAACGTCTTGCTTTGAACGTCATGCTTTTAAGTGTTCATATATATTTAGTAGAGTATCTTCTGCTTCAAGTAGCTGATGATAAAATTCAGACTTGTTGGTCCTGCATACATTTGGTATGGTACATCACTGAAAGAAGCAGTGATATATTACTGAGAACTGTCTTCTGGAAAGAGCTGGGTCTATTCCACTTGCTATCATGTACCCTGCAGATCTGGTATTAGATTACCGCTTAAAACCTAATGAATGAGATGCTATATTTCTTTTTTGTTGTTGTTTATTTTTCAGTAACTCATCTGCAAACTGTTGGTCCCATCTTCATCCTGTGAACATGTTCAACAGTTACAATGATAAGTTCTACCACAGCAAAGCTCTCACCTCCCCATATCCAGGATCACACGTTGAGCGTAGCCAAGTTCCTGAAGATAAAGTGGGCTGGCTGACGGAATGGAAAGATTATAATCCTGTGGAGTACACTGCAAAATCTGTTTTGGCTGGACCCAGTTGGGCAGATCCCCAAATCAGGTGAGTGGAAATGGTGACTCTTTTCTTCTATGAACATGGAAGCAGGGAATAGTGACAACCTGAGTTAAGAAGAGCATCAGCTTAAGTGATGTGTGATTTTGCAGTGATATGTGAAAGTCAAGTCTAAGAAAAGTGTTGGTTAGAGAACTGAGTTGTTTGGGTTAGCTGTGAAGGTCTTTGACACATGATTTTACTGAGCTGTTGATGCTGTGCAGTGTTTCTCTATGTTGTGAGCTAAATAAAAATTTCCTAATTCTCCTTAAGAATTTGGGACAGTATTTTCATAATATACTTGTTTGTTCATGGATTGAATGCAACATGAGAAAAGAAAGTAGAATTGCAGTTCTTGAGTGCTCTGACTCAGGAAATATGACAGGTTGCATGCATGACTGTAATTGTTGTGGGGTTTTTGACTATGTGTATTCATTTTTATTGATTCTGTGAATATTCTCCTCTCAAGAAATGCTATATGCTTCTTGGCTAGAAAGTTAGATGCATGCATCTGGTGTAACTTGTGATAAATGTGAAAAGATGATTCCTATGTATGCACATCTGTGTAGGCTGTTGAAGTTTCAGCCTTACCTTCCTTGTTCCCCAGTGCTGTG
>NW_020919401.1:0-6679 GCF_003984885.1 Neopelma chrysocephalum | reverse complement strand
TTCCCCCCAAATTCCCCAACCCCCCCAAAAAACTCCCCCAAATCCCCTGAATTTCCCCCAAAATCCCCCCGGACCCCAAAAATCCCCCCAACCCCCCCTCCCAAATTCCTCCCTAATCCCCCCAAATCCCCCCTAAATCCCCCCAAACGGCCCCAAATCTCCCAAGATCCCCCCCAAGTCCCCCCAAATTGTTCCCAAATCCCCTCTAAACCCCCCTAAATCCCCACTAACCCTCCCAAATCCCCCCCAAATCCCCCAAAATCTCCCCAATCCCCCCGAATCCCCCCAGACCCCCCAAAATCTCTGCCCAAATCCCCCCAATTCTCCTCTAAAGCCCTCAATTGGGAACAGTGGATGCTGCAGAGCCCGAGGCAGCGGTGAGGGGCAGTTTTTTTGATTTTGCTAATTTTTATAAGCTTTATATGTAACTATAGTAGAAGTAGATTTTAGAAGTAGCTGTATTGTATTCCTCACCTGTTGGGATACATAAATTGTGTGAGCAATTTGTATTGCATTTCTGAGACCTTTGCCTTGGCACAGTTGGGTGCAGATAGTAAAAAATACTGCGCAATTAATATGGCTGCAGGCCCTGTGCCAAGGCGAAGGAGGAGTTCTCTTGGCAGGTGAACAAGTTTTATGGACACCTGCTGAGGGCCAATTAGTGCTGCACAACGCAGTATGTTTTCCTTATGTATCCAATGTATCCTGAGAAAGAATCACATGTCTGTGTGTGTAATTAGCAGTATATAAGCTGTCCTTTCTTCTAATAAAGCGGACATCTTGCCGACCAAACCGGTGTGAGAGCACTTTGTCTGTGCCCCTCCGTCGATACCCGGGGCCCGATGGAACCGGGACCCCTACGTCGTCGAGTTCTGCGGGACGTGAGGGGAACGGGAGGAGCTGAGGGAAGCAGCCGGTGGAGGTGGCGCCACGAATGTCAAGGAACCTCACCTTGGCCAGGTGAGTCGGCTGTGGGAGGAGAATCGGGGCCCGCGCTGTGCACAGCGGACGCGGCGGAAACGCTGCTCCAATTTCTGATCTCTCTAAGAGAGTTTAACGGCCCTCAAAGGGTTAATAGACTGGGCTAGAGCGAGGAATTTACTGCCCACTGCTCGAGCCGCCTTTTGGTGTCCACAAGGGACGCTATGAAGGACCTGTTTTGGGACGGGATCTCTAAAGGATCGGCAGACGCTAGAAAGTGTCCTATGATGTGGCGTCTGGCAGTTGAGTCGCTGCGAGAGTTTAAGTTCTGAGCGACGGGGCTTCACAACTGTTCGCAAAGCTCTGTCGGGAGGCGGCGGGACTGCGGCGAGTCCGCTTTAGGGGAGATCCCAGTACCCGTGGCTGCAAAGTTGCGAACGCTAGAAACCTTAAGAGCAGCGGGATCTCCTCTGTGTAGCGCCGTGCGTGTAACAGCAGAAAGTGCAGAGAGTGCAGGAAAATCAGTCTCGGCGGAGACTAAAGCTGGAGCCGGGCCAGCGGCACCGCCCTCTACTGCGGCTGCGCGGTCAGCGGGGTCGCTCCTCACTGCGCCTGCTCTGAGTCAGCGGTTGCTACTGCGCATGTGTCATCTGGGACAATGCTGCTGGGAGCCTCCGCGCCACTAGGTGGCGCTGCATCGCTGGGGCCTGAAGCCACCGTGAAACCCGGAAGAAGGACAGTGAGACGCGCTGCCATGGCAACGGACGCTGCTTTCAAAAAAAAAAAATTAACTTCTAACACGTTTCCGGTCATAATACATATGAAAGAAGATAGGAGCTAATAAGCTTTGAATTAGACGATGCTAAATTAGCACAAAGAGTAACCCCGAAAACGTGCCACTTCTCGTTGACAGGAGAGGCAGGCTAGAGAACTGCCTTCCCGTATTTTGTTAACCCTCGTGTTCATTGTGTCGTTGACAGGAGAGGCAGGCTAGAGAACTGCCTTCCCGTATTTTGTTAACCCTCGTGTTCATTGTGTGTCCAGTGTTGTGAGCTCACAATATTGCTACCGGTACTGTGCTGGTGTCTGTGTGTTGGGGGTTGTGTGTGTGTGGAGACGCTCCTATTTCTTGCATATATTTTCTCAACTGACGTGTGTTAATGACAATGAGTAGGGGGAGATGAGTCTGGTTTACAGAAGCCGCACAGGATGTAAGTTTGTTTTAGTTAAGAATACATGTGTGAACCTTATTTCCCCTCCTTCTGAGACTAAGTACGATATTTTGGCAGAAGGTTTTTACAGGGGTAAGATGTAACTAAAAATAAGGCAATTCACTTAGAAGTGATACAGAAAGTACAGCTGTGGGATGTGACACACTTGACCGAGTTTATAGGTGTTATAAAGGAGTGAGTCTGTGGCTTTTTCTCCTTCTCACTGAAGGGGTGCATGTATTGCGTGAGTCCTGCTCGGTGGCATTTGCTCTGAGCTGCAACAGCATTTGTGTTCCTTGTAAAACGTTTTGTCTGCCTAAATTCAAAAAATCCTTTTTCAGTTTTCTTAGCTCAAATGAGCATACAAACAAGGCAAGCAGTATGTTTAAACTCTCTCAAGCAATAGTGCTGTAATTTAAGTCTTATCCAAGCCATACCAAGGTCTTAAGAAAGCTAAATTGTGTGCGTGTGGAAATCTGTAGCAAAAAAAAAAAAAAAAAAAAAAAGAGGAAGAAATAAAATTAGGTTTAGTCTAATTGTTTCTTGTAGAGGACAAAAACATCTTATTCCCTTAGACCTCTGTTTGATTTGCTGGTTGAGTGTGGCAGGGAAGGGGTTCTTGGTCCCCACCTGGTTGATGAGACAAACAGCTGAGGCTGAAGAGGGGAGGCAGTGCTTTTAGGTGGAGGGTTTCTGAAATCTTGAGGTGTGTCCACACTGAACAGTTTGATTGGTTTCTGCTTGAGCAAAGCTCTGCATGTAAAGCCTAATAAACTATCTCTGCTAAAAGCTGCTGGCATTGAACAGCCATTGTCTTTCCTTGCTTCAGAAACAGTACTTGCTTCCTCATAGGAGAAGTTAATTATTGTACATCTTAAACTTGATTGCTTTCTGTGGTGTTGTTCTCTCTGAGGCACTGTTTGTGCAAACCTGTATTTCAGTTCTGCTGGCAGCTTTTCAGTCATGGTTACTTGTGTTTTCAGATTTAGAGTTGTGCAAACAAACAAACAAAAGAATAAATTTAAGGGCTCATTAAGGAATGCTGTCTTCCTCAGGGTGCTTTTAGAAGTCCAGACCAAGCTCGCACTAAAAGAAGCAGACACAGAGAGAACAAAAGAGTCTTTCCTGAAGTTTAGTCATTTGTGCAAGGCAAAACTGGAAGAGCGAACTGAAGAAATGAAAAGGGAACTTGAAGCAGCAAGGTCAAGGTAACTTTCTCAAACTAAACTTGCATGTTATGGCACATCCAAGTTATATTGGGAAGAAGTGCTGTGAGTTAACAATGAACATAATGAAACTTCACCTCTTGCTTTCTAGGAAATCCATAAATGAAGATGTGACCTCAAGCTTAAAGACCTGGCGTAATCTATAGGAAGATTTATATAACAAAACTGTTTTTAAGTCTCTTCAGGTATGTTGGGAAGTAGGTGTGTGTTAGTATCTGTTGACTGAAGACTTTTGCAGTTGGCTCAAGTTCTTTTTTTGAGAAGTAAACGTGCTACTTCTCCCTGCAAGGCATTTATCCTGCAGTGCTTTCCTAAGTTACTCTGCACTGAGCCAGCTAGTCCCCTTCCCAAACCAATCTTCCTGTGTAGATGTCAGTTCAGTAAAAAGCTATGTTTAGTTACAAGATTTCTAAGAGATTCAATTTGTATTTCAGCAGCAACTAAATGCATTGGAAGCAGAGAGGAATGCACTCTTACAGGAGCACAGTGCTGCCCAGGAAGAACTGAATAAACTAAGTGATGCCTATGCTAAACTGCTTGGCCACCAGAAGCAAAAAATCAAGCATGTTATGAAGCTGAAGGAAGAGAAGAGCCACCTGAAGCAGGTTAGTAAAATGAAAAATTACAAAGCTGCAAGTTATGAATGTGCTTGATGCCTTTTGTTGCTCTAAATATTTATAGACTAACCCTGCAAGCTCCTTACTTTCTGTGGTTCTTAAATTCCCTGCATGAACCAGATTAGAACAAACCACCAGCCTCCAGAAACGCCAAGAGAACCTGTTTTATTTTTGACTGAGTGTATGACATACAGAGGGATCAGCAGTGCCAATAACTACTCCTATTCTTAGTTTAGTTGGCTTTTCTTACCTCCTTTGGAGATTCTAAAGTTGAAAGTTTCAGACTAATGTAGTGCTTAGTGGTGTTGCACAGCAACTCTACAGTGCTGCTGGTTTCTCTGCACCTCTGTGTTTGGGTTGGGGTTTTAATGGCACCAGTAATTGTGTGTCTGTTTATCTTTAGGCAAAATGTCTCTAAGGAAATCATGAAGCAGGCTCTTCTCCTGTTCTTAATCTAACTTCCAAGCATGATGTTTTCTGTAGGATGTCTCCAGACTGTGTGTGCTGCTATCCAAAGAAAAGCAAACCAACAGAGACCTCCAGGAGCAGCTGTGTGCAGTCCAGGGCATCAAGCATCATATTAATGCAAATATCCAGAGCCTTACCTGCTCCATTCCCAGCAGCATTTCAGGCATTGCCTCAAACTCCAGAGGGAATCACCAGCCTAGAAAATTATTGCAGTTCACCTCTGCTCTTGCCCCTTTGTGTGCTGTGCCTGCACAGAGCACATGCACTGGAAGCAGCAATGGCTCTGCTGACCTTTGAAACCCAAACACTAATCCAAGCCCTACATCACGTGTGGCTCAGAATCCTGTTAAGGTTTTGGTCTGGTCCCAGTGGTACCATTTAAGCAGCTCAGTGTGAGCCTAAACTTTTACTTAATAAGAGGCAGCAGGAGCAGGCACGGCCATTGTGTGTATAAAATTCATTCAAAGCACTGGCACTGAGTCTTACACAATTTTCCTTTTCTAGGAAACAGGAGGAGGGCTCTAATTAGGTCAGGCAGGTTGAGGATTCTAACAGCTCTTCATTTTACATTTCAACCAAGCACAGCCCAGCTCTTGCTACAATACAGCGTGATGTCACTGCACAGGCCACAGTTCCTTCGTTTCAGTTTCCTGTGGCACTGGTCAGTGTCCTTCATTTTCCTAAGGCAGCAGATTTAAGTGTGGCAGTCAGGATTTTTGTTCTTGCTTTGTGGAAATTCCAACCCCGAGCCCGAGCCTTCGGGGGATCTCCCTGTAGATCTCCACTCCTCTTGGGTTAGAACATTGAAGGCAGCTTTCAGTTCAGTCTTACCAAAGCTCTTTTGCTCTGTCTCAGCTCACCAGCATGATAGAAGCAGCAGCAGCAGCAGAGGGCACGGGCACCTCCCCCACATTCCCTCCTGGCTCAGCTCTCAGGACGACTCTGGGTTTTTCAACTCCTTTCTCTCTCTCTCTCTGAAGCTGCTGCTGCATTTCGGGACTCTCTAAAGGTTTGGAAGTCCATCTCTCCTCTTCAGGAAGTCTCTGGGTTTTGGGAAAGTAATACAGTCTTACCCCAAACCAGCTCTGTTGAGTTTTCCTCTGTTTCGTTGCCAGCTCTCCCTCCTGCAGGAACATCTCTGTGTCTCTCAGCTGCCTTCACGTTATCTCGCTGCTCCTGGCTGTCCCTTTGGCTTTCAGCCATCACTGTCTCTGGTCAGGGCTGCTCCGCTGCTGCTTTCAATGTCTTCTGCTGCTGCTGACAGTAAGGAAATTCTCCCACCTCTTGATTACGGGACCCGCTCCAGCTTTGACACTACACCGGGTCTCCCGTAGCCTCAGCTGGGGCTGGGGGCCCTTGGCCCCCAGAGGGGCTCACTGGCCCCCTGCTTCCTCCTGGCTCAGATCATGGCTCCCTACCTTCTACACTATCTTCAGCCCCTTCTCTTCCCTTTCTGTGGGGATGGAATTTCCATAAGGGCGCACGTGAACCTTTGGTCCAGTATTATCAGTGGGGCAAACCATTGCTACCCCAAAGAAAAGGTTTTTCAAACTCAGATATTTGAAAAACTAACAGGGGTTATTTTTTGTTTTCTTTTTCAGAGAGGTTTGTTCAGCTCAACATCAACCAGAGCTGACAACTTCCAAATTGGTCTGCTGGCTACAAACAGGAGTCCCCGACAGCAGGGACAGGAGCAGCTCAGAGAACTCACTCCCAAAGGAGCCTGGCAGGGCCTTCTCCAGGAATTTCTGGGATGTGGCTGCTGGGATGCTGGTAAAGCCTTCTCCAGGAATTTCTGGGATGTGACTGCTGGGATGCTGGTAAAACCTTCTCCAGGAATTTCTGGGATGTGGCTGCTGGGATGCTGGTAAAACCTTCTCCAGGAATTTCTGGGATGTGGCTGCTGGGATGCTGTTCAAGCACCTGTTTCTGGCCCAAAGTTCTGGGTCATCCAAATCCCCCCAGCAGGTTGATGGTTTAATATTTCCCTCGTTGATTGAAGGGTGAACTCGCCCGTCACTAAAGAACTTCCTTGGCTAGTGGAGCACTCAGATTTCCAGACCAGATCCCCCTAACTCCAGAGGAAGCAGGATGTCATTCCCAGATCTTACCCAAGGCTTCCTTCGTGGGCGACGGCTGCGCTTTGGAGGGCGTCACCCACGTCCCTCCTCCCAGAGAGGTGTTCGGGGTGGCCAAACCCCCCTCAGAATTCCCAAATCTTCCCTCAAATTTCCCC
>NW_020919400.1:0-708 GCF_003984885.1 Neopelma chrysocephalum | reverse complement strand
CCTCCCAGTCCCACCTGGTCTCGCAGTTGGCCGCGCTCAGCACCCACTGGGGGTTCAGCAGGACCCCCCCGCACACGAACTGGTGGAACTGGAAAAGCGCCACCAGGGCCGGGGGCGACCCCCGGGGACACTCCGAGCCCCCCGAAACCTCCCCGGGACCCCCGAAACACCCCCAATGTCCCCAAAACCTACCCAGGACCCCCAATATACCCCAAAATACCCTCAAAACCCACCCGGGGCACCCAAATACCCCCAAATGTCCCCAAAACCTACCCGGGACCCCCAATATACCCCAAAATACCCCCAAAACCCACCCGGGGCACCCAAATACCCCCCAAATGTCCCCAAATACCCACAACCTCCCCCCGCGGGGACCCCTAAAATGTCCCCAAATACCCCCAAAACCCCCCCGGGGACCCCTAAAATGTCCCCAAATGTCCCTAAAACCCACACGGGGACCCCCAAAATATCCCCAAAACGCACCCGGAACCCCCAAATATCCCCCAAATCCCTCCCCAAATTCTTCCTCAAACCCCCCAAATTCCCCAGAACCCCCCCAGATACCCCCAATCTTCCCCAAAACCCCCAAATTCCCCAAAACTCTTTCCCAACCCCCCAAAATCTCCCCCCAAATCTCCCCGAAACCCCCCGATTTTCCCCAAAAAAATCTCCTCAGACCCCCTAAATTCTCCAAATCCTAAAATCTTC
>NW_020919399.1:0-1059 GCF_003984885.1 Neopelma chrysocephalum | reverse complement strand
TCTCTGCAGTTCTCCCGGCATCTGAGCACAGGATGGGATGGGGAAATGGAGCTCAACCACAACAGGAGCTCACGGAACCGAGTGGCCATTGGGACACTGCAGGGCCTGCTGGAATACAGGGGCCGGTGGGACACTGGGGAGCCTCTTGGAGCCAAGGGAACCCTGCGATATTTTGGAACGTCATGGAATCAAGGAGCCATTGTGACACTCCAGGGCCTCATGGAACCAAAGGAATCCTCAGAGTTTTGGAACCTCATGGAATCAAGGGGCCGTTTCTGGCAGGATGCTCTGCTCTGATAATACCTAAACAATGATCAGAAAATGCAAACAATTCAAGCTCTCTGTGATGAGTTACTGCTGGTGCCAAGGTACTATTTTTAATGTTGAATTATGCTAAACCCAAAATGCTTCTTGAAACTTCAAACACACATCCTGCTTTTTGAAGCAGGATTTGACAGAGAAGCTGTTCCCTGGCCTTGAAATACGTCTGGCAGTCAAACCCTTTATAACTATAAAAGCCCCGTCCAACTGTCATGTGGCAGATTCTTCCCCAGACTTCCTTGAAATGTGTGGAGCTTCTGCCATGAAGCAGGGACAGCTCTTCATGGTCACTGCCCAGGGGTTAAGTGAAAGAGAGAGAACTACCCCCTGTCCTTGTGGAGTGAGTTACCTCAATCTCTGCTTCAGGATTGTTTCTTTCTACTGGCTTTGATCCAATTGCTTTAATAGAATGACTTGGATAGACTGCACTGTCCCATCTTACACTATACTGCTGGGAGTTTTTGGCTTTTATACTGTGCAGGAAATAATTCTGTTTAAGGTCTTTCATCTGTTCACTTGTCTGATCAACTGTCTGTTCATTTGTCATAATAAATAATTCATTTTATAGAAATATTTCTGATTTGCCATCACTAAAACCTGCAGGACAAAGTGATTGAATTACACCTCTATAATTCCTTCAGTTTAAACCAAAATCTGAGCCTGAGATTTGATCCAGCCACCCCCAGGCTCTTCTCTGAGAAGGAATTTAGAAAGCAAGGGGGTCCTTTCTGCACCTCG
>NW_020919398.1:0-1388 GCF_003984885.1 Neopelma chrysocephalum | reverse complement strand
TTCCTCTGCCAACCCCCTGGGCCTGCTCTGGGCCCTCCAGGTCCTTGCCCTGTTCCCAAGGACTGTGGGGGTGCTTAATGGTCAGGGCTTGGGGTTTGGGGTTTATAGCTCAGGGTGGGGATTAGGCAGAACTTTGGGAGGTTTGTTTTTTCTGCTGGCAGTGTCTGGTTCATGGTTAGGGGAAGAGCTTTTTGGGTTGGGTTAGGATTAAAGCTTGGCTTTTCATACTGGTAATACAGGTTTGGGATTGGGGTGGGCATTAGATGAAAAAAAGGGTCTGGAATAATGGATTTGGGATTTTTGTTTGAGATCAGGGTGAGGTTGGGATTAGAGCAGTGGATTCCTTTCCATGGGAGGGGCAGCACTTTTACGTAGTGTTGCGGTTTGAGGTTATAATGATGGTAAAGGTCCATCAGGAATGTTTTCACACTCAGTGTTTCACCACCCTCAGCATTACCTGAAACTCTTTTTACCATATCAAAATCTTTTATCTCTGTTGACCATCTCCTTTCCCTCATGCAAATATCCCATCCATATTTTCCCAGTTCTCCTGACCTCTCCAAGTCTTTCATCTGGATGGGCTCAGCTCTGTGATGACCCTGAGGACCCCTGAGCATCTACCTGCCCTGCTTGGCCAGTCAGTTCCCGGGAACAGCCCTGGCAGCGCAGCCCCCAAGGGCACAGGATGTGCTGCTGTGCTGGAGAGGACCCTCCTCAGCCTGGGCAGCAGGGCTGGAGGGGGGAGATTCCCTGCCCCTCCCCAGCTGGGCCCTTCCTGCTCACCAGCTCCTGCTCCAAAGGGCTCCCACACACCCTGGGGCACTTGTCACACTTGGGCACTTGAGAAAAAGAGCAGCTCTCAACAGGCCAAATGCTGCTGCTCCCTGGCACTGCTGCTGTGCTGGGACTCTGTTTCCCTGCCCCTCTGCACACAGGCACTGCCCTGCCAGGCTCATCAGAGGTCTCAGAAGATTGAACTCACAAAAACAAGTCACTGAAGGATCCTTGACTTTGTTTCAATGCATTCCTCATTTACACAGGCTCTGGGTCAAATTCAAGATGTAGACAGTGAACCAGAAATGGGATGAATAATCAATATTCACTGTACACAACTTTATCCCAGAAGAAAAACCACATGAAAACCCTAACCCAGCACCACAAAAACCTGAGCAGGCAGGCTGGACCAAGGAGTCCCATTCTGAATGCTATGGAAGAGAAAACAGGCCTTTTGTGCCTTCAGAAAAGCATCCAGTCATCATTTTCCTCAGGGCATCCTCCAAGCAAAAGATTTCTTCAGACAGATGCCAGAGCTTGGCAGCAGGCTGTCCTTCTGAGCTTGGGAAATCTCTGCTAACTTACCTAACAATGGTACAAACCCCCCACGTTAA
>NW_020919397.1:0-833 GCF_003984885.1 Neopelma chrysocephalum | reverse complement strand
TCAACCTGCACCTCAGGAAGTCTTCCATCATCCCCACATCACCATCGGCCAGTCAGAACTCAAATCAGTCCAGCAGTTTAATTCCCTGGGCAGCCTCATCTCCTCGGATGGTGAGATTGACAGGGAGATAGACAACAGGTTAGCAAAGGCATAGAGAGCTTTCAGAAAGATTCATAAAAGAGTTTGGCAAAATAAACACCTGAAGAAAAGTAACAAGATCAGTGTTTACAGAGCCATAGTGCTGTCTACTCTCTTATACGGATCTGAATCATGGGTCATCTACCGCCACCACCTGCGTCTCCTAGAACGCTTCCATCAACGCTGCCTCCGTACAATCCTAAACATCCACTGGTCAGATTATGTGACCAACACATCTGTTCTAGAACAAGCAGCAGTCACAAGGATTGAGGCCATGTTGCTGAGAACACAGCTGCGCTGGGCAGGGCACGTCTCCAGGATGAAGGACCAACCACCCCCTCCCTAAGATCCTGCTTTATGGTGAACTTACCACCGGCTGCCACAAGAGAGGAACCCCGAAGAAAAGATACAAGGTCTCCTTGAAACAACATCTCAGTCTTGGCCATATTGATCAACAGAACTGGTCTACTCTGGCCCCCAACTGGGACGTCTGGAGACACACCATCTATAATGCTGCTGATGCCTTTGAGAAAGCACACAGGATCACCCTTGAGGAGAAAAGACAACGCAGAAAGAATCGTGCCTTGCAGAATATACCACCTAAGGAGTCTTTCCGCTGTGCCTTTTGCAACCGGACATGTCTGTCTTGTATTGGCCTTTTTAGCCACCAACGTGCTTGCAACAAACGTGGGTAG
>NW_020919396.1:0-1072 GCF_003984885.1 Neopelma chrysocephalum | reverse complement strand
TGGGTTTGGGGTCAGATGGAGACGCTCTCCTGGACGCAGGGGGGGTCCAGGGAGGGGTTGGGGACACTTTGGGGACACTTTGGGGCCATTCCCATGGGGTTGGGGACACATTTGGGGTCATCCCCTCAGATGGAGACGCTCTCCTGGACACAGGGGTGGTCCAGGTAGGGGTAGGGGACACCCTGGGTGGGGTTGGGGACACATTTGGGGTCATTCCCATGGGTTTGGGGACACCAGGGATGGAGTTGGGAACACTCTGGATGGGGTTGGGGACACCAGGGATGGGGTTGGGGACATTCCAATGGGGTTGGGGACATTCCCATGGGTTTGGGGTCAGATGGAGACGCTCTCCTGGACGCAGGGGGGGTCCAGGGAGGGGTTGGGGACACTTTGGGGACACTTTGGGGCCATTCCCATGGGGTTGGGGACACATTTGGGGCCATTCCCGTGGGTTTGGGGTCAGATGGAGACGCTCTCCTGGACGCAGGGGGGGTCCAGGGAGGGGTTGGGGACACCCTGGGTGGGGTTGGGGACACTTTGGGGCCATTCCCATGGGATTGGGGACACCAGGGATGGGGTAGGGGACACTTTGGGGACACATTTGGGGTCAGATGGAGACGCTCTCCTGGACGCAGGGGGGGTCGAGGTAGGGGTAGGGCAGTTCCAGCCGCGCGTTCCGGGCGCGGATCCGTCGGGAAATCCCGTCCAGGCGGCGCCGGAACGACCCCAACAGGGCCCGTGGGGCCTCCCCCAAAAGCAGGTCCTGGGGCCGAGACCCCAACGGGCGCTGGGGGGGAAAAGGGGGGGGTCAAAGGGGACCCCAAAAATGTGGGATCAACCCCGACCCACCTCACAGGGTCCTCGGGGGGGGTCCTGAGCCCCCCCAAAACACGGGTCCCTCCTAATGGGGTCTCCCTGGGGTTTATGGGGTTGCCAGGGGTTTATGGGGTCCCCCCGGGGTTTATGGGGTCCCCGTGGGGTTTATGGGGTCCCCCCCATATTCCCGCCCCCCCAGGGTGGTCCCGCCCCCCCAATAGGATCCCGCCCCCCCATTAGGGTTATAGGGTCCCCA
>NW_020919395.1:0-2822 GCF_003984885.1 Neopelma chrysocephalum | reverse complement strand
GGGAACGGGAACCGTTCCCGCGGGGAGAGACCCCCGAGAGCTGGAACCGCAGCCCACAACCCCCGGGAACCTCCGGCAGCCCCGGGGGGAGAGCAGAGCGACCCGGGGAGGAGAGAGCACGGACCTGGGAACCCAAAAACAACGGGGAGAGACCCCAAAAACAATGGGAGAGACCCCAAATCAGGGAGAGACCCCAAATCAGGGAGAGACCCCAAATCAGGGAGAGACCCCCAAGAGCTGGAACCGCAGCCCACAACCCCCGGGGACCTCCGGCAGCCCCGGGGGGAGAGCAGAGCGACCCGGGGATGGGAATGCACGGACCTGGGAACCCAAAAACAACGGGAGAGACCCCAAAAACAATGGGAGAGACCCCAAAAACAATGGGGAGAGACCCCAAAAACAATGAGGAGAGACCCCAAATCAGGGAGAGACCCCAAATCAGGGAGAGACCCCAAAAACAATGAGGAGAGACCCCAAATCAGGGAGAGATCCCAAAAACAATGAGGAGAGACCCCAAATCAGGGAGAGATCCCAAATCAGGGAGAGACCCCAAATCAGGGAGAGACCCCAAATCAGGGAGAGACCCCCGAGAGCTGGAACCGCAGCCCACAACCCCCGGGAACCTCTGGCAGCCCCGGGGGGAGAGCAGAGCGACCCGGGGATGGGAACCCACGGACCTGGGAACCCAAAAACAACGGGAGAGACCCCAAAAACAACAGGGAGAAACCTCAAAATCAGGGAGGGACCCCAAAGTCAGGGAGGGACCCCAAAGTCAGAGAGGGACCCCCAAAACCAGGGAGGGACCCCAAATCAGGGAGGGACCCTAAAAACAACAGGGAGGGACCCTAAAATCAGGGAAGGACCCCAAAGTCAGGGAGAGACCCCAAAATCAGGGAGGGACCCCAGAGTCAGAGAGGGACTCCAAAATCAGGGAGGGATCCCCCAAAGGCAGGGAGAGACCCCCCAAAAAAACCAGGGAGAAACCCCAAAGTCAGGGAGGGACCCAAAAGTCAGGGAGGGACCCCCCAAAACCAGGGAGAGACCCCAAAATCAGGGAGAGACTCCAAAAACAACATGGAGAGACCCCAAATCAGGGAGGGACCCCAAAAACAACGGGGAGAGGGGAATGACTGGGAAAAATCCTAGAATTCCCTATTTCCCCCTCTGGAATTCCCTGGATTTCCCTGTTTTTCCCTCTGGAAGTACCTGGAATTCCCAGTTTCCACTTTGGAATTACCCAGATTTACCTGTTTCTGCTCTGGAATTACCCAGAATTCCCTCTTTCTCCCTCTGGAATTCCCTGTTTTTCCCCCTGGAAGTGCCTAGAGTTCCCTGTTCTCACTCTGGAATTCCCTGTTTCTTCCTCCATCCCTTGTGGAAGTACCTGGAATTCCCAGTTTCCACTCTGGAATTACCCAGAATTCCCTGTTCCTCCCTCTGGAATTCCTCGGAATTCCTGTTCCCCCCTCTCGAAGTACCCAGAATTCCCTGTTTCCCCTTGTGGAATTCCTTGGCATTCCCTGTTTCCCCTCTGGAATCACCCAGAATTCCCTGTTTCCCCTCTGGAAGTACCTGGAATTCCCTGTTTCCCCCTCCAACCCTATCTGGAAGTATGTGGTATTCCCTGTTTCCCCCTCTGGAATTCCATGTTTTTCCCTCTGGAAGTACCTGGAATTCCCTGTTTCTTCCTCCATTCCCTGTGGAAGTACCTGGAATTCCCAGTTTCCACTCTGGAATTACCCAGAATTCCCTGTTTCTGCTCTGGAATTGCCCAGAATTCCCTGCTCCCCCCTCTGGAATTCCCTGTTTCCCCCTCTGGAAGTGCCTGGAATTCTCTCTTTCTCCCTCTGGAATTCCCTGTTTCCCCTCTGGAATTCCCAGCCCCTGTGGAATACCTGGAATTCCAGGCTGCCATTGGCGAAGGCTCCAGTGGGGTCGGATCCCGGGATCCCCCGGAGCCGGAACGTCAGCGCCGACGGATCCAGGCTCACGTTGGAGTTTTCCCAGGAAAACTGGGCCAGGTCATAGGGCGGGAAAAATCCCTCCCCAGGAGCCTTTTCCTCGAAAAGCTGCGGAAAAACGGGGCCTGAAAATCCAATTTTTCCCCAAAAATTCCTGATTTTGTTACAAAATCGAGAAACGAAAAATAAAGGATTAAAGAAATTAATTGAAAATAAAGAATCAGGAATAAAAAATTAAGGATTGGGAATGAGAAATTAAGGAATCGGGAATAAAGGATGGAGAAATGAAGAATAAAGAATTTAGGGAATCAAGAACAGAGAATTAAGAAATTAAGAATAAAAAATTAAGAAATTGGGAAATTAAGAATAAAAAATTAAGAAATTAGGAAATTAAGAATAAAAAATTAAGAAACTTGGAAGTTAAGAATAAAGAATCAAGAAATAGGGAAATTAAGAATAAAGAATTTAAGGAATCAAGAATAGGGAATTAAGAAATTAAGGATGAAGAATTGAAAAATTGGGAAATTAAGGAATTAAGGATTAAGAAATCGAGCACAAAGAATTTGAGGCATTTTGGGGTGATTTAGGGCAGGTTTGGGGCAAGTTTGGGATATTTGAGGAAAGCCCAGTTTGATTGGAATATTTTGGGGCAGGTTTGGGGCAAATTTGGGATATTTGAGTAGAGCCCAGTGCAACTGGAATATTTTGGGGCAGTTTGGGGTGATTTAGAGCAAATTTGGGGCAAGTTTGGGGCAGTTTAGGGCAGGTTTGGGGTGATTTAGGGCAGGTTTGGGGCATTTTGGGGCAGGTTTGGGGTGATTTATGGCAAGTTTTGGGGCATTTAGGGCAAGTTTGGGATAT
>NW_020919394.1:0-2169 GCF_003984885.1 Neopelma chrysocephalum | reverse complement strand
TCCCCGAAAATGCAGCCCACGGCCCTGGGGGGGACCCCAAAACTCAGAGAGGGACCCGAAAATCCCACAGGGACCCCCAAAATCCCAGAGAAACCCCCCAAAATCCTGGAGGGACCCCCCAAAATCCCGGAAAAAAACCCCAAAATCCAGGGGAGAGGGAACGGGATCCCCCCGGAATCCAGGGGGGCGACTCCAAGATTTTGGGGGACCCCAAGATCCAGAGAACATAAAGAAGACCCCAAGATCAGGGAAGAACCCCAGAATTCCACAGGAACCCCAAAATTCCCGAGGAACCCCCCCAAAATTCCAGGAGAGGAGAGAATGGGATCTCTCGGGGATCCAAAGGACAAACAACGTCAGGGGGTGACTCCAAGATTTTGGGGGACTCTGAGACCCAGGGGACGTAAAGAGGACCCCAAAATTCTGGGGGGATCCCAAGATCAGGGAGGCACCCCAAAATCCCACAGAGACCCCCCAAAATCCCAGAGGAACCCCTCAAAATCCCAGAGAAATCCTCCAAAATCCCAGAGAAATCCCCCTAAAATCCCAGAGAAATCCTCCAAAGTCCCAGAGAAATCTCCCAAAATCCCAGAGAAACCCCCAAAATCTTGGAGGAACCCCCCAAAAACCCAGAGAAACCACCAAAATCCTGGAGAAACCCCCAAAATCCCAGAGGAACCCCCCAAAATCCCGGAAAAACCCCCCAAAACCCCCCAAAAAAACCCAAAATCCTGGAGGAACCACCCAAAATCCTGGAGAAATCCCCCAAAATCCCGGAGGGACCCCCCAAAATCCCACAGAAACGCCCAAAACTCCGGAGAAACCCCCAAAATCCCAGAAGGACCCCATAAAATCCCAGAGAAACCCCCAAAGTCCCAAAGAAATCCCCCAAAATCCAGGGGAGGAAGGGCCGGGATCCCCCCAAAATCTGGGTGGGTGACTCCAAGATTTTGGGGGACCCCAAGACCCAGGGGATGTAAAGAGAACCCCGAGATTCTGGGGAGACCCCAAGATCAGGGAAGGACCCCAGAATTCCAGAGAAACCCCAAAATTCCAGAGAAACCCCCCCAAAACCCAGGGGAGGAGAGATCAGGATCCCCCTGGAATCCAGCGGGGAAATGGTGCTGGGGGGGTGATTCCAAGATTTTGGGGAACCCCAAGATCCAAGGGATGTAAAGAGGACCCCAAGATGCTGAAGTGACCCCAAGATCAGGGAGGGACCCCAAAGTCCCAGAGAAACCCCCAAAATCCCGGAGAAACCCCCAAAATCCCAAAGAAATCCCCCAAAATCAAGGGGAGGGAGGGCCAGGATCCCCCCAGATTCTGGGGGGTGACTCCAAGATTTTGGGGGACCCCGAGACCCAGGGAACATACAGAGGACCCCGAGATTCTGGGGGGACCCCAAGATCAGGGAGAAACCCCCCAAAATCCCAGACAAACCCCCACAATCCGGGAGGAATCCCCCAAAATCCAGGGGAGAGGGAACGGGATCCCCCCAGAATCCAGGGAGGCGACTCCAAGATTTTGGGGGACTCCGAGATCCAGAGCAGGTCAGGGGGGACCCCAAAATTCTAGGGTGAACCCCAAGATCAGAGAGAGACCCCAAAATCCCAGAGAAACCCCCCAAAATCCTGAACAAACCCCCAAAATGCCAGAGAAACCCCCCAAAATCCAGGGGAGGAGAGACCGGGATCCCCCGGAATCCAGGGGGGTGACTCCAAGATTTTGGGGGACCTCGAGACCCAGGGGATGTAAAGAGGACCCAGAGCTTCTAGGGAGACCCCAAAATCCACAAAACGACCCCAAACCCCCCCCCCAAAATTTTTGGGGACTCACCACAGGTCGACGCCCTCGTCGTAGCTGCGCGCCCCGTAGAGCAGCTCGGGGGCCCGGTACCACCTGAAAAAGGGGGTTCAGGGGGGGTCCCACACTCGGGGGGACCCCCCAAAACCCTGACCCCCCCCAAAGTGGTACCTGGTGGCCACTTGGTGGCTGTAGGGTCGCCCGGGGGGGGGTCCCAGGACCCTCGAGAGCCCGAAATCCGCCAGCTTGAGGCGCCCGGCGCCGTCCAGCAGCAGGTTGGCCGGTTTCAGGTCCTGCCCCCACCCCCCCCCAAAAAAATTGGGGGGTCGTGGGGGGTCTCCGGGACTCGGGGGAACCCCCCCCGGA
>NW_020919393.1:0-2843 GCF_003984885.1 Neopelma chrysocephalum | reverse complement strand
AAGATGATCAGAGGGCTGGAACAGCTCTGCTGTGAGGAAAGGCTGAGAGAATTAGGATTGTTCAGCCTGGAGAAGAGAAGGCTCCAGGGAGACAGGGTGCAGCCTTCCAGGGCCTGAATGGGGAGGGACTTTGCACAAGGGTGTGTAGTGATAGAACAAGGAGGAATGGCCTTAAACTGAAAGGCAGCAGGCTTAGATGGGATATCAGGAAGAAATTCTTCCCTGTGAGGGTGGGGAGGCCCTGGCACAGGTTGCCCAGAGAAGCTGTGGCTGCCCCATCCCTGGAAGTGTCCAAGGCCAGGTTGGTGGAGCAACCTGGGCTAGTGGAAGGTGTCCCTGCCCATGGCAGAAGGTGGGACAGGATGATCTTTAATGTCCCTTCCAACCCAAACCATTCTGGGATTCCATGATAATTGGCTTTGGGAGATTTTGGGTAACAAAGGGGCTTTTCACTCGGGAGCTCAGTTTCAGGTTGCTGTGAGGGTGACTCAGCCACACTCAGCGCGATGGGTGAGGTCCCTCAGGTCAAGCTTGGTTTTCCTGACTGTCTTTGCTCTCCACAGGGCCTCCTGTTCTCTACCCCTGAATGTCTGAAGGAACCCCAGGACCTGGTGAAGCTCTACCTGCACGAGTCCAACCGGGTGTACCGGGATAAGATGGTTGAAGCAAACGATTATGGTACCTTTGATAAAATCCAGAGGGAGACGGTGAAGAAATTCTATGATGTAAGTGTTGAGGTGTAAGTCTGATGATAATGTCATAGGAGTAACATAGGTTGATAACAACCACAGGATGGGTTTCTTGGAAAGGAAGTCACTATTGGGGATTTTCCTTTCCCCCCCTTTCTCTCTTATCCCTCTTTCCCCTTTGCAGACCATAGTTGCAGGTGCAACTGTATGGGCATGAAAAGGCTGGAATGCCATACTTCCCTTGGCAGGGGCACAGAGCTGCACTGGGGTTTCTATACTTCATATATACATTTTTTTCTCTCTTTTACAGGACATAGAAGAAACTTTAGAGCAGACCAAGCACATGAATATTTTTTGCCATTTTGCTAAAGGCACTGGGGAACCTGGGTACAGGCCAATTCCAACCTGGGAGGAGCTGAACCAGATCCTCGTGGAAGCCTTGGATAACTACAATGAAGTCAACGCTGCCATGAACCTGGTGCTGTTTGAGGATGCCATGTGCCATGTGTAAGGGGATTTTCTGGCTTTATGGTCTTGCCATAGCATTTGTGTGTGCAGATTGTTTTGTGGGGTTCCCTGGAGGATGGAGGGAGATGGATCAATGGGCCAAGGCCAGTGAGATGGGGTTCAACAAGCCCAAGTGCCAGGTCCTCACAACAACCCCATGGAATGCTCCAGGCTTGGGACAGAGCAGCTGGAAAGCTGCTGGTGGGAAAGGCCCTGGGGGTGCTGGTGACAGTGGCTGGACATGAGCCCAGGTGAGCCCAGGGGGGCAAGAGGCCAATGGCCCCTGGGCTGTGCCAGCCCTGGTGTGTCACAGGCCCAGGGCAGGGACTGTCCCTGTGCTGGCACTGCTGGGGCACCTCCAGTGCTGGGGCAGCTCTGGGCCCCTCGGACAAGAGAGACATTGAGGGGCTGGAGCGTGTGCAGGGAAGGGAACAGAGCTGGGAAGGGGCTGGAGCAGCAGGAGCAGCTGAGGGAGCTGGGGGGGCTCAGCCTGGAGAAAAGGAGGCTCAGGGGGGACCTTCTGGCTCTGCAACCCCCTGACAGGAGGGGGGAGCCGGGGGGGGGGCGGGCTCTGCTTGAAGAGAACAAGGGACAGGATGAGAGGACATGGCCTGAAGTTGCACCAGGGGAGGCTCAGGTTGGATATTGGGAAAATTTCTTCCTACAAGGGGTGATCAGGCCTCGGAAGGGGCTGCCCATGGAGGTGATGGAGTCCCCATCCCTGGAGGGATTTAAAAGCCATGTGGATGAGGCACTTGAGGACATGGTGGTGCTGGTCATTTAGAGGTCATTTCTAACCTAAACAGTTCTCTGACTCTGTGGTAAAGGGCCTGTTGCAGCTCCTCATGGCTCTAGTGTAGCAGAACCCAGAGCTGTATCCTTTCCCTGGCAGTGGTGGTTTCCTCAAACAGCTGTGAGGGTTGCAGACTTCAACTGGGAACCATCTCTGGAATCCTTATGGTAACACTGAGGTCTTCCTGTGTTGGGGCACATGAGGTGGCCTTTTGTAGAGGCTCCCATGGTCTGTGTGTCATTCCCACTGTGTGACTTGGCAAGGCCAACTCTCAAACCCACTTGAACAACCTTTGCAGGGAAAAGAAAATGTGGGGAAAATGTCAACATGAACCTGACTGGGAATCATTTCAGGGAAAATGAGGCAAATTTGGTGGGTGGTTATAAAGAGCTAGAATACAAAGATTATGACTAAGTCTCATTTCTGTCCCTGACTTTTCCTGTACTGGCAGGAAGGAACTGAGTGCTGAAGCCGTTGTTTTCTGATTTATGATACAGGTTTCACTGGAAATTTTCCAAGGAAAGGTAGTGAGATCCAACCCATCACTCCTCAGACTGTTTCTGGTGTCCAGCCACAGGATGTGTGCATGTTGTGATGCTCTAGGAAGGATCCTGGAGATAAACAGGGTGTTTTATACAGTGCCATGTTGTGGCACTACATACCTTTGAACCCCAGTAGAATTCAGAAGCAGCAAGGAGGAGTTCAAAGGGAGACAGGGGCATTCAGTGCCATGAGCTTGCCAGTCAAATTTTATGAGAGAAATGAGGAGGGTCAAAATAAAATTTTTACGTTGAGAGGTGATTGAAGTTTGACAAACCCATTAAATCTTTATTTTCACCTTTGGTGGAGATTTT
>NW_020919392.1:0-4146 GCF_003984885.1 Neopelma chrysocephalum | reverse complement strand
TTTTTTTTGCTTTAAGTTGTGCCCCAACCAAAGCCTGTAAAACTCAGTAGCTGGATCCTCTCAGAAGTGTCGGTGTGTTCCCAACGTTACACCTTGGAGCACCCCGTGCTCACTGCTGCCCTGGAGATCATGGCTGTGTAATCCCTGAGCTCCTAAAATCCTGGCTGTGTTTTAGTTTGTGCAACTTCACCCCCTGAAGCTGCAGCTTTAGGGGGCTGAGACTGTGCAGGTTGTGGCCCAGTGATGATCAAGTATCGCGCTAAGAGAGAACAGGTCACGGTCGGGCTCTGGGCAGCTTTGCTCCTGCTCCTCCTTCCTCCTGCTCCTCCTTCCTCCTGCTCTTCCTTCCTCCTGCTCTCTCCACATCATCTCTCCTTCTCTCTGCTTTTTTTTTTTTATTTCCTCCTTTATCTTTCCTCATCTTTCCTGGCTTTGCTCTTCTGCCCAGACGAGACCGCGGCCTTCTCGATGACGGGTAAGATTATGAGATCTGAGGGCTGCACAGTGACTTGAGGCTCTGCCATTTTGAGGACAACTTGATCAAAATGGAAGAATTCACTTCACTTTCCTCCTCCTCTTTACGGGCTCTTGCTGATGGAAAACTTAAACTTTTATTGGGGGCCTTAAAACTGGTTCTTGGTGCTTCTCAGAGCTGTGAAATGTGAATTAATCTCCTTTCAGCATCTCTCCTCTTGAACTGCAGAGGAGCTCGTTCAGAGAGGTTCATTCAGCTGCTGCTTTTGGGTTTCTGTGCTGGCCCATTAAGCCTGATTTGTCTTGTCCTACAGGCAGTTAATAGTTAAGCATTGGCTTTTTCTCTGTAGCTAAACATTTGTTTAAGCCACTTGTATTTATTTTGCCCGGATTTGTTGCAACATCGTTGTGGGAAAGGGAGATGGAGGAGTCAGACCTCAGCTGGCAATAGGAGAGTTTCTTCTGATTGCACTGAATGTTGTAATGAGACTGTTTAAAAAACAATAAGTGTGCAAAATCCTCCTGCTGTCCTTAAATTAGGAGATGTGTAGAGTTGACCAGAGGGGAGAGAGAGAGAGAGTTTAAATTCCTTGTCTTGCTTTCTGCAGCTGGTTGGTGCTGCTGGGAAAGGCAGGAGTGGAAAACAGTCCAAGGCACCCAAATGCTGCCCCAGAAAACTGTTCCACGTTGTGCTGGGGCAGAGTTTTTCTGGGGAATTCTGCATTTAGGACCCTGTGCCTGAACTTGCAGCAGCACCGAGCGTGGAAAGCTGTGTCTGTGCTCAAGGGAACTGCAGCTTTTAATGCTGAATAATCAATAACAGGGTGAAATGTCTGGGGATTGGGAACTGCAGAGTCAGTGCTGGGGGTTTGGGAATGGGAACAGAGCATGGATCTGCCTGGAGAGGGGCTCAGCTGCCCTGGCCTGATCTCCCATGTTCAGTCACCATCTACTCCTGGCCTGAACTCTCAGTTCATTTGTTTACCTGTGGCCAGGTTTGTTCCTTGGGCTCAGCTTATTTCTCCAGGCCCCTCTCCAATGCCCTGTGCCTGTGCCAAAGGAAAAATCCCTCTTTGGGCTTCTGGCTCTGCTGGGTTTGGGGTTTTTTTCCCCCTTGGGCAACGATCTCAATATTTCCTGTAAACGGCACCATTTGAGAGGAGGCTGCAGGAAAACCATAACAGGAGGAATCCATGGAGGTGGGGAAGACAAATGTCTTTATTCCTCATGGAAAGAACTTCTGAGTTGTGGTGCTGCCTGACCTGCTGCCCTCTTGGCCTGAGATGAGCTCAGCTGGTCAGAGCAGGGTGCTGACAACACCAGGGTTGGGGCTTTAATTCCTTTGTGGGCCAAGGGCTGCACTTGATGAGCCTTGGGGGCCCCTTCCAGCTCAGGATATCCTGTTATCCTGTGGCTCTGTGCCGTGGGCTGTGGTCTGTGGGCGCTGTGTGGGTGGTTCTCCAGCTTTTTGGGGGTCCCTCAGCTCCGTGTCTCCGCAGGGTGAAGCCCCATTTCCGCTCCTCCTCCAGCTCGGAGCACGTGGAGGGGCCTCCCACCCTCGGGGCCGTGCCCGGGGGGGACCTGGGCAGGGCCAACTCCAGGAATTTCGTCATGGAGAGGCACAGCAGCCCCTTAACCGGGCACCAAGACCAAGGGTATTCCCAGAAGGATTCTCCCACGGCCCAGCTGGAGCAGAACGGGGATTACAGCGTCGGCAGGGGCAGGTAAAGAGCTGGGTCCTGTTTGCAAGGTGGGACTTGGCCCAAAGGCATCAACCACGGGCACAAAATAACATTTCTGTAAAGGCCAACCACGAGAAAACTGGCATTTAACTAAACCAGGAGTGATAAAAGCTGACCTGGGAGCAGGAAGAGCTTCCTGCTTGAGTCTACACCTGCTGTTTACTCTGGCAGTAAGATAGTGAGGGGTCTTGATTTTAAAATACCTGATTTGTCCCCAGAATTAAAACAGTTGCTGAGGTAAAGTTGGCAGCTGTGTTGCTGTAAACAATAAGGAAATCCTCAGCTGGCAGTTTGATGCTCTGCAATATTTTAAGATTAAGTGGTTTTATCTTTGTGGATTCAGGGTTTAAACACTTAAAAAGAAGTGTTCAGGGCAGATTGGTGAGAAGTCAGACCAATAAGTTGATTACTGTAGAATTCCAACAGTCCCTGTGCTTGGTGATAACTCTGCTCATCCCTGGGGGTGAGGGAGAGAAATTGTTCCCATATTTCCTCTGTTCCAAGAGCATCAGAGCCTTGACCCCTCCTGAGGATGGAATCCCAGGGATACAGGGAATCCCCTGCCCCAGTTCCCTCGTGCAGAACAGGGTCAAGGCACTGACTGAGGGTTTCTTGTCTCCCAAGGAGGAACGTGTTCCGAGGCCGGAGGAGACGGGACGACGACCGGGTTTCAGTAAGTTCCCCTTCCCCCTGTTGTAGGGACCTGCTCAAAATGCAGCTTTGCAGTTATTGAAGGAGTGACAGAGCCCTTAAACCCTGGAATTAAATTGGGGGTTCAGTTTTTCCAGGAATTTCCCTGGCACTTGCACGGGGCTTTTCCTGCTCAGGTGTCACGGCTCTATTAATGGGGTGTTTTTCCCTCTCTAGAGACCTCAGCCTTCAGCAGAAACAAAGACTCAGACACCAAAGTTTGACTTGCTTGCATCAAATTTCCCACCTTTGCCTGGCAGCACAGCAAAAATCCCGGGAGAGCCTGTGCTGGAGAGCAGGATGTCCGACATCGTGAAAGGAGTCTGCAAAGAGAAGGTGCCTGCTCCCATCTCCCTCTCACACACATCCCTGTGCCAGGACTCCCCTTTTCCCTGTTTGTCAGAGCCACACATGGGAATGCTTTAATCCCAAGCTTCATGCTGTGTGTGATCACAGAATAGCACGTTTTTCCTGGCTTTTTGTGGGAATGCTGCTGTCGTAAGCTCAGGAATAAAGCAGGGAAACCAGGAGTGGTGGCTGTTGGAGTAGGAACAGTGTGGTGGAGTGTGGGCAAGGGATCATTCCAGATGAGTCTGTTCTTTGGGCTGGTGGGACTAAGCACTGAGAATTGGGCTGATCCAGCCCTCCTTCCCCTCTCCTCCACTGGGTGATTTACCCATGGGAGGGGGGAGTTGCTTTAGAGGCGACGCTCCAAAAGGAGCCAAATTAATGCAATCAGGACTTGAGCAGCCTTTGGGAACATCCCACTGCTCAGCTGTCCTGCAGTGAGTAGTTTAAGCCCATCTGCCATCTCTGTGCTCTGTGTCCAGGAAGGCAAGGACTCTCTGCCCACCTGCCCGGCGCCGGCTCCCGAGGAACAGACGCCCAGCGCTGCCCCAGCGCCCGCCAGCAGCGCCAGCTCCCCGAGCCACAGCGAGCCTGTGCTGCTGAGGTGGGCACAGCACGGGGCACTCCAGGGAGCCACCCCATAGCCTGAGCTGGGAGGGACCCCCGGGGATTGAGTCCAGCTCCTGGCCTTGCATAGACACCCCGAGAATCCCACCCCGAGAATCCCACCCCGAGAATCCCACCCCGACAATCCCACCCCGACAATCCCACCCCGACAATCCCACCCCGACAATCCCACCCCAGCAATCCCACCCCAGCAATCCCACCCCGACAATCCCACCCCAGCAATCCCACCCCAGCAATCCCACCCCAGCAATCCCACCCCGACAAT
>NW_020919391.1:0-3577 GCF_003984885.1 Neopelma chrysocephalum | reverse complement strand
AAACACCGACATAACCAGCCCGGGTATTCTTGTGATCACCAGTACTGGACTAAGGTTTGACTGAAAACTGCACCTCCCGTTTACTGCAACATTATTCCTTCTTACATCTAATAAATGTCTAGGAAATCTCACTGAAGTTTTTTAAATTCTGAAATTATATAAAGGATGAAGAAAGGACTGAAGCTAAAACAAAGAGTTTAAACACATAATTCCTTTGACATGAGAGACTCAATACCAAGGAGACTTTTCCCTTCCAAAAAACTAATCTTCATATAACAGAAGCAGGTATAGCTTTGGTTCAAGTCAAGATTGTGATGAAAGTTTTCTGACTGTATAAAAACTTGCAGTTCATTTTGTGCTGCTCTGGGCTTTTGGAGGAATCAAATTTCAAAAGTGTTACTTATTGTCACTATTGCTATTAAGAACCACGTAATCAGCTTCTAGTGAAACACAGTTTCGCTACAACAGAACTGGAGAGCAATGAATTCTCCCAGGGATGGGAAGAGAACTCCCAAAAACCCTTGGAAGGACACTTTGCCATGCACGGCAAGCAGTTGGAAGAAGACGGTCTTTAAGGTCCCTTCCAACCCAAACCATTCTGGGATCCTATGAATGCAGAACACAGACGCTTAACTCAGTCTCTGTGAGCACCACACAGAAACCACGATAAGAAACACAGTCTCACACCAGCTGCATGGTCTTGGTAGGTCATTTTATTTTTAAAAGAATAAAAATTGTAAAATTAAAATGATTTGTATAGGACTTGGAGAATTCAATAGCATGCATCTTTCGGTGGGAATAACTAGATGATTCCCTTTCATATATCAAACCTAAAGCCTGGGCTCCTACCTTTGTAACTCTGCACAGACAACTTTCCTATCCCAAATTATAGGTTTACACAAAGACAAATTTATTTAGACAAGGAATCATTCATCTCCTGTACTTTTCCATTTTCAAACAAATCTAATCCAAACCCCTATGCTGGGCTATGCTTCAGGACACGCATTCAAGCTGCAGAAACAGGCAACTGGCCTCTCAGTTCCAGGAAGACGATGGCTCTCACAGGCCGGGGAGTCCCTGCCTGCCTCCCTCCTTCACTCCAGCTCCCAAACCAGCAGCACTCTGACACACGCTGCTGGCCTTTCTTTCTCCCCAAATGCATAAAAAGGGTTATTTACTATGTCACAACCTCGAGGCTGCCACATATACATGACAAATTCAGTTCTTATTTCTATTTTCAATTATTACAACAGCAATTTTTCATGTGCCAGTCAGCTAGATGCTGTTCCACTGGATGCCCAATGGACTGAGAAAAATCTCTGGCTCCTGGACCTCTGGAAGACTTCCACTATTATCCTTCTGTGCAATCCAAAGATTAGATGAATTTTCAACTCCAGCAGCATCACTCTAATTAGCCAGGACACAAGACAATCTGAGTTTCCTTCATCATCTCGAGCCAAACCTCCAGCTCTCCATGTGGACAACTTAGGAACACACTGATTATGTGGCTGAAACGCTCAGTTACCTGCAAAGAGTGGCTCCTGCTGAAGAATGTCAGTGACCCACTCTGGAGGGGACAGCAGAGTCAGTAAGAGTGTCAAGACAAAATACAAAATATCCATGGCTCCAGTAAAGCAAAGGTGAGTTGCTCCTCTGGCTGGTGGACATGGAGAGGCTCACCTGGACATGGAAAACCCTCACCTAGAGCCTGAAAAAGCATCTTCCCTGCCTCAGATCTGTCTCATCTGGGATTATTTCTCCTTCCACTGCTGCCCCTTACCCTTTTCCAGCCCTACACGTTCTCTCTCATCTATGTTGCTCTAGCTGCACTTTAAGGAAAAGGTTTATGCTTGAACCCAGTTTTTGCAGCACCAAGGGTGCTGCTCAGTGCTCTACACACCACCAGGCCTCCTGCTCCCTCGCACCCTCCCTGCACCACAGCATTTGTGTTTCTCAACAGAGACCACACGATTTTGAAACAGACTCTCCCATTTCACCATTCCCGAAGCAATCAAACTGTTACAGTCACATTAACTCTTCCAACCCTTTGCCACTATAAACCTGTTAAATTCAGTGGGTCTGTGTAACTGGGTTGTAACTCCAGCTTCCACGCAAAATTATGCTATGGTATTAGAAAAAATATACTGTAACTGTTTAAAAGTTTAGTTATCACGTTGAAACATTTAACATCTCCCACAAAGGCAGGAACCTTTGTCAGGATCATACTCAAACAGTACAAAGAGTGGTATTACAGCTGTCGAGCAGAATTTACCTCCACACCCTGTATTTTCTTTAGCCACTGAAAAATGGAAACACCAACACTTAGAGATGCACAGGTGGAGCTGGAGTGCTCCGGCTTCCCTGCACACAGTTGTTCCTTATTTTAAGGAAGCACCTATTTTTTTATTAGAAAAGTGTAAAATCACTGCATCATTTGGAAGCCTGTTGTAAAAAACTACAGAAGAACAGGCCTTCCAGAGACACCGGCTGGAGAGCGCTGCTGGGAGATCCTCCAGCCAAAATCCAAACGGAATGTCCTTCTGTGGGTTTAAAATATTAAAATGTCATTTCTCAATGGAAGACAGGTCTGTGTGCAGCCTCCCCAGTTCTGATCTCATTTTTTCTCACAGGAGAATCTGGGCACAGTATTACTGTGAAACATTTCCTCGTAAAGCCGGTTAATTTTCCAAGGAGGCCACATGGCTCAGTGGATATTTAAAGAGCACACAAATCCCTAGCAGACACCTCGATGCCTTGCTGCAGGCAGTGCGTGCAGTCCCCAGGCCGGCAGACCTGGCCATTTTGGAAATGTGCCTCAAGAGCTTTGTTTCTTTCTCCACAAGATGCACAGAAAAGCTGGGGACCACTTGCTGGCACTGGAAAAGAGTTGCTAGATCCAAAAGTTGTGGTTATAACACTTGGTGACCTTTTTGGAAAATACCAGATTTGTTCTCTGTCAGATTTGTTTTCGCACACACGTACATAAATATGTACATAAATATATATATATAATGGAAATACTGAAAGGTGCTTTAGCTAAAGAACAAGCCAGAAAGGCTACAACACACAATAATTATAAACCCAACAAAAGGCACTGTCTTTTCTCTAATAAAATTCCAGTGAGAATAGTTTTAGTAAGGTTTTCAATCAGGGGAATGAGCACAAATGTGTCTACCAGGAGGCTGAGGAGTCATGGAAAGACAAAGCTCATGAAACTACAACCTGCTGCCAGCTTCCAGACCCACAGAAAAGCTCTCTCCATCCATTCCCCAAGCAGCTGGAAGAAATCTGAGCATCCTGAGATCTTCTAGAGAAACGCAGACACCAAACGGGGGATGAGTGAAGAGTCTTCCTCTGACTGTTTTAAGAGGTACCGAGGAATTCGAACAAAAGCGAAACGTCAACGCGGCCCGGCTGACACCGCACAAAGGCCGGGGTTGAGCGACCGGCACCGACACAGCTGCCGGGGCTGACAGCGCTGCCGGCTCGGACACGCTCCGTCCCGGGGCCGGCGGGCCGGGCCGAGCCCGTGGGCTCCGAGCGCCGGCGGAGCGGGGCCGGCCCCGGCCGGGCGGGC
>NW_020919390.1:0-406 GCF_003984885.1 Neopelma chrysocephalum | reverse complement strand
CACGGGCAGGTGCGCCAGTTGTCTGGGGGCTATAATTGCATACGGTCGAGGATTCCGTCCAGACAGGAGGCACCTGGGCCGGGATCCCCGTCTGCGCGCGTAGAGCCGAGCGAGGCACACAAAGGGCAGGCGAGAGTAAAAGTGTCAGGTTCCTCCTTCTTGGCAAAAAGGGCTGTCGTTCGCGGACAGGCGCCTTGGGTGGCCCGGGGCCGGCCGAGGTCCAAAATCGGATACGTTCAAGGATTCCTCCCAGGTAGGAGGCGCCGGGGCCGGGAGCCCCTTCTGCGCGTGTAGAGCCGAGCGAGGCGCACAAAGGGCAGGCGAGAGCCGGAGGGTCAGGCTCCTCCTTCTGGGCAAAGAAGACCGTCATTTCCGGGCAGGCCCCTTTGGCAGCCCGGGGCTGGCC
>NW_020919389.1:0-1612 GCF_003984885.1 Neopelma chrysocephalum | reverse complement strand
GGCGCCGGGACCGGAACTTCCGTCTGCACGCGTAGAGCCGAGCGAGGCGCACAAAGGGCAGGTGAGAGCCGGAGGGTCAGGCTCCTCCTTCTGAGCAAAAAAGGCCGTCGTTCGCAGGCCGGTGCGCCAGCCATGGTCCAAAATCGTATACGGTCGAGCATTCCTCCCAGACTAGAGGCAATGGGGCCGAGTGCCCCATCTGCGCGCGTAGAGCCGAGCGATGCGCACAAAGTGCAGGTGAGAGCCAGAGGGTCAGACCCCAACTTCGGGGCAAAAAGGGCCGTCGTTCGCGCGCCGGCGCGCCGGTCGGGGTCTAAAATTGGATACGGTCGAGGATTCCTCCCTGGTTGGAAGCACCAGGGCGGGGAGCCCCAGCTGCGCGCGTAGAGCCAAGCGAGGCGCACAAAGGACAGGCGAGAGCCGGAGGGTCAGGCCCCTCCTTCGGGGCACAGAGGGCCGTCGTTCGCGGGCCATTGTGCCAGCCGTCCGGGGGCTATAATTGCATATGGTCGAGGATTCCTCCCAGACTGGAGTCGCGGGGGCCGGAAGCCCCGTCTGCGCGCGTAGAGCCGAGCGAGGCGCACAAAGGGCAGGCGATAACCAAAGGGTCAGGCCCGTCCTTCTGGGCAAAAACGGCCGTTGTTTGCGGGTAGACTTCTTGGGCGCCCCGGGGTTTCCCGGGATCCAAAATCGATACGGTCAATCATTCCTCCCAGACCGGAGGCGAGGGGGCTGGGATCCCCAGCTGCGTGTGTAGAGCCGAGCGACGTGCACAAAGGGCAGGCGAGAACCGGAGGGTCAGGCCCCTCCTTCTGGTTAAAAAGAGCCGTCGATCGTGGGCTGGCGCACCAGTCGTCCGGGGGCTATAATTGCATATGGTTGAGGATTCCTCCCACACCGGAGGTGCCGGGGCCGGGAGCCCCATCTGCGCGCGTAGAGCCGAGCGAGGTGCACAAAGGGCAGACGAGAGCCGGAGGGTCAGGCCCCTCCTTTTGGGCATAAAGGGCCGTCGTTTGCGGGCCGGTGAGCCAGTCGTCCCGGAAAGTATAATTGGATACGGTCGAGGATTCCTCCCAGACAGGATGCGCCGGGGCCAGGAGTCCCAACTGTGCGAGTAGAGCCGAGTGAGGCGCACAAAGGGCAGGCGATAGCCAGAGTGTCAGGCTCCTCCTTCTGGACTAAAAAGGCCGTCGTTTCCGTGCAGGCACCTTTTGCGTCCCGGGGCTGGTGGAGGTCGAAAATCGGATACGGTTGAGGATTCCTCCCAGACCGGAGGCGCCGGGGCCGGGAGCCCCGGCTGCGCGCGTAGAAAAGAGCAACGCGGACAAAAAGCAGGCGAGAGCCGGAGGGTCAGGCCCCTCCTTCTGGGCAAAAAGGGCTGTCGTTCGCGGGCAGGCTCCTTGGGCGGCCCGGGGCCGGCCGAGGTCCAAAATCAGATACGTTCAAGGATTCCTCCCAGGTAGGATGCGCCGGGGCCGGGAGCCCCTTCTGCGCGTGTAGAGCCGAGCGAGACGCACAAAGAGCAGGCGAGAGCCGGAGGGTCAGGCTCCTCCTTCTGGGCAAAAAAGACCGTCATTTCCGGGCAGGCCCCTTTGGCAGCCCGGGGCTGGCC
>NW_020919388.1:0-452 GCF_003984885.1 Neopelma chrysocephalum | reverse complement strand
AGTGATGTGAACCTCCCACCTTATATATGTTTTCTGAATTAGGTGTGGAAGGGCTGAATGTTGCAATAAAATTATTTTGTCATTTGTTTCCCTGTTGCATGTCACTGAAAATTATTTCCTGCTGTAACTACTTGATAAATACAGGGATTGTACTTCTGCAAAATTTGACCTGCTGGAGTCTGATAATTATCAGATAAGGCACCATTTGTAGTCAAAAATGAATACGTGTATAGTATTTTTCTGACATATACTAATTATTTCTAAAAATTCACATGGAATTTAAAACCAGAGATAGCCTAGAGTTTAAATAGAAAAAAAATTAAAATCTTCCATTAGGCAAAATAAATATGAGCCTTTGTAGTTTCCAAAAGGCATTGTATGTTCCTTGTAATCATAGCACCCACCAAATATGTGCCCCAAATACAACATGGCCACTGAAAAGTGTTTTACAA
>NW_020919387.1:0-6220 GCF_003984885.1 Neopelma chrysocephalum | reverse complement strand
GGACCACAATACCCAGCGTGCCCCGCGGCGGAGGGCGGGGCGCGCCCCCGGTGGGTGCGCGTGGCAGGCGGCGCGCTGGCGCGACTACAGTTACCAGCAGGCATCGCGGCGGCCGCGCTTACATAACCCACGGGGCCGGGGGGGGGCCCGGGGCCCCCGCGATGGCCGTGTGGGGCCCGACGGGCCCGCGGCGCTCGCCGCTCCTTCGCCCGCCTCAGAGCGCTCCGCGGCACCGCGGGCTGGGCTGGGGGCACCGCTCCCTCCGCCGTCCCGTTACGGACCGGCACCCGTTTCCGGGACACGCCCTCGCGCAAGGCCTGACGGGTCCGCGTCCCGGTCTGCCTGTCAGAACCGCCGCAAAGAGTTTCCGGGCCCCGCGCCCTCCGCGCCGAAGAGCGCCTGGGGCCGGCTGCGCCCCGGACGCTGTATGGTGCAATGTCTGTGTGCGTTTCCAAACTCCTCGCCCCAGTTCCTATCCCAAGCGCGCAGCGCGGCCCCCACGGCCTCAGGCTGTGCCCCGGCCCGCGGGGACCCGGCGGGGGCGGCCCAGGCGGCGGGACTCACGCCGGCAGTGCACCTGCCATGCAGATTGCGGGGTGCGCCGGGCACGCCCCGCGGGCTGAATACCCGCCGCGCTTATGCAGGCGGCGGCCGCGCGGCGGCGCTGGCAGGGCGGTGGCTGATGGCGGCCCCGAACCCTGGATAGGCGCCAGCTTATGCAGGCGGTGGGCGGGCGCTGCGCGTCGGTGCGCGGGCAGGGCAGCATATGCGAGGCCCCGGACTCTGGATAGGTGTCGGTTTATGCAGGCGGCTAGCGGGCGACGCGCGGCGATGCGCGAGGCGGGGCGGGCTGCGGCAGCGGGCGGGGCGGGCGGGCCGGGCCGGGCGGGGCGGCGGCGGCACCACCATGTCGGAGGCGGCGGTGGCGGACACCCGGCGCCTCAACGCGAAGCCGCAAGACCTCACGGACGCGTACGGGCCGCCCAGCAACTTCCTCGAGATCGACATCTTCAACCCGCAGACCGTGGGCATGGGCCGCGCCAGATACACCAGCTACGAGCTCCGCATGCGGGTGCGGCCCCCGCGCCGGGCCTGCGGGGCCGGGCCGCCCCGGCCTGCGGGGGTGCGGCCCGGGGAGGGGCGGCGGCGCTCGGGACACGGGGACGCGGGGCTGGGGGGGCCCGGGGTGGTGTCACTGCTTGGCAGCGCCGGGCTGGGGCGCTCCGGGACTCAAGGTCAGCGCCGGGGGGTTCGCCGGGGCCGCTCGGCGTCCAGCGGGGCTGGTGCACGCAGAGACCAGGAGGTGCTGCCTCAGCAGGGTCCTGCGCCTCTCGTTACTGCCCCGCTGGGTGGCTGCTGAGCTGGGCATGGCTGTACAGAGCTGGTTATCTCAGGCAGGGGAGGAAAACTGGGTAGCAGTGTTTCGGGAGCTGCTCGCACTGCAGGCGGGCTGCCCCTTCTGGGCTGCTTTATCAAGGGCCTGTGACCCAGGAGAGTGTGCAGTGGGCTGAGCACTCGCAGTGTTCCCTTCACTGAGCCTTAACCACACTGAACTGGGGACCCTTTCACAGCTCTGCGTCTGATAGCTGGAGAAAATAACATTGAGCTTCCCCTGGAACAAGCTCCCTTTGGCGTGTGATGTGGTGCTGGCTTAGGTTTCTGATCGTGGCGTTATTTAGCTGCTGAGCCTCCCCTGCCTTTAAGAAGAATTGGTGTTTGGTTTTTTCCTGCTCCGGCGCTTGGCTCCCGTCAGCCTGCAGGTGGCAATGGGAACCTCTTAGTCCAGCGGAGGTGCAGCTGGGTTTACCTCGCTGCCTTCTTAAGAATACAGTTAATCGTGTTGCGCTAATACCCGTGTTCATCCGAGTGCTGCCCATCAGAAGGTTTTGTTGCCTCAGTTCCTGGAATGTTTCAGGCTGTGTCGATGGGATAAAGGTGAAGCTGAAGGTTGAAGTTTAAAGGTGAAGCTGTCGGTTGCTGGGCTCCAGTGGGCAGGGGGAGAAGGGTGGGGTATTGCTTTGCGTTTATGCTGTGACACATGATGGATGTGAAAACGCCTGTTAGGGTAGGTGGTCTGTTCTGGAAGATTGTTGCATGAGGTCTGGCCTTGAACAGTTGCTGGGAAAAGATTTGCTCCTGTAGTTCTTCCGTGGAGATGCCAGTGTCAGGTTGGGTGTTCTTATGCTCTGCAGGCTGCTGTGAAGCCCTCTTGTAAATCACTTCAAAATGGACTGAACTCAGGGAAAAACCCCAGCTTTCTCTGTATTGTCAGCACTGATTCCAGTGTGTGCCCCTGGGAAGGGGGGTGTTCCTGAAATAGTCACTTGAGGGGAGGGAATGGCTGGCACTGAGTAGCCTGGCTTGCTTGGATCTGAAGGGTTTTGGTGTTCTCTGCCCTGAATAGGGAAGCTGAGTGTTCCTGTGATACCTTATTCTCAGGGGGCTTGGTTTTCTCATTGTAGCTTCAGGTTTCAGTTGCATGTTGAAGTGCTCTGTGGCTTCCAGAGTGACCTGCAAATTAACTGCTTTGCCTCGTTACAGACAAACCTCCCAATCTTCAAATTGAAGGAGTCGTGTGTGAGGAGACGATACAGTGACTTTGAATGGCTGAAGAATGAGCTGGAACGAGACAGTAAGGTGAGGCCTGGCTCAGACCTGCCTATTCCTGAAACTGGGACATGAGGGAACAGTTACAGCCATAATCTTGAGCTGTCCACGTAAAGGGGCTGGAGATGAGCATCAAACAGCAAAGGATATCTGATTGCAGGTGGCTGTTCTGCTGACAGGGTGGTTCTGTGCTTTTAGATTGTAGTGCCACCACTGCCTGGAAAAGCTTTGAAACGACAGCTCCCCTTCCGAGGAGATGAGGGCATCTTTGAGGAGTCTTTCATCGAGGAGCGGAGACAGGGACTAGAACAGTTTATTAACAAGTAAGCTTGATGTCCTGGGTTTGCTGTGTGCTGCCTTGGGCTGCTGCTGGTGGAAGGGGGCTGTGGGTTGACCATGAGGGAGTCTTGACCTGCTGCTGGCAGGTGCCAATGCTGAAGGGTGGTGCCTGCAACTGAGTAATGAAACTGTGGTACTGGAACAAGTCCTGCCTCAAGTGTGCGTTGTGTTCCACGCTCTCTCCTGAGAGTGCAGTGAGCATTAGCAGAACAGATGTGCTGCAGAGACCCACCAGCACCGTAGTGTTGGATCAGGGCACGGCATGGGAGGGAACACCCTGTGCTCAGGTCACAGTACCAACAAGTGACCTTGGGCTGAGCATGGTGTGGGTGTGCTGAGCCGGCTGCCCGACTCCCTGCTGCAGGGAGCAGAGGTGTAGGGGTCTTGGTGGCAGCTGTGCTAACCTCCACATCTGATTTTCTTCCAGAATTGCTGGACACCCACTGGCACAGAACGAGCGCTGCTTACATATGTTCCTGCAAGAGGAGACTATTGATAGGAATTACGTCCCAGGGAAAGTGCGCCAGTAGGAGCACCTGGCACTGTCTTCCTCCATTCCACCCTCCCTCCTGCAAAAATGACATTTATTTTTACACTAAATCTGTCTTCTCTGAACCAGCTTTTCCTCTCTTGAACCTCCCAGTTTGTTCAGTATTTTCCTCTTTTGTAACTGGCAGCAGTTTGTTCTACTGGGCTGTGGTCTTGGCCTAAAGGTGTGAAGATTTATGCAAGTGAGCATGTTGTCCCATGTCTAGGGGCAGATGTGGATAGGTGTGGATCAGGAACTTGCTTATGGCGTTCTGGTGTAGGAGCTGCCTCTTTCCTTGTACAGGAAGGTATGAGATGACCTTCACTCCCTTGTCTGTGCAGCCCCAAGCATCTCTGCAGGAGACTTTGAAGAATAGCAGTTGTCATGTTGGTCAGTGATCGCATCAGGTATTAGCGTTTTAGTAAGGTTTATCCAAACCAGTGAGTAGGTGCCTGGGTGTGTCGGTCTCTCATCCAACCCCATTCACCCTGCATGAAACCCCCATTCTTCACTGTCTGGAAGTGCTGAGACCCAACACCTACTCGAACCCCGCACTCAGCCTCCTGCATTACAGACCTGTTTGGTGTGTTTGTGCCCCCTCCTTTCTAACGTGCTGCTGGCAGCTTGAGGGGTTTCCATGCCGTGTGCTCTCATGATACTCTGTGTGGGCTGTTTGGCACGTGGAAGATGGGATAGTCTGGGCTGTAGCCATGTGTGCTGTGGTGCCTTAGCCCAGGGTTTCAGAAATGCCACAGTTTGTGGTGCCATGGGCTGCTGTGCTGGTGTTCCCTGCAGCACCCTGCTGGGCTCAGCCTGGTGCCCTTATCCTGCACCCCAGCTGCAGGGAGGAGCAGGCGGGTCTGGCTGAGGAGGAGCAAGAGAAGGCTGGTGGAAGCAGTTGTAGGGTGCATCCATGAATGGCTGCCACAGGAAGAGCTCAGCAGTGGGGCCTGGGGTGAGGCCACCTCTCCAGAAAAGGATGGTAGAAAACTGGTCAGCCAGTCCCAGGTTAGACATTTGCTTACAAAGCAGAAGTGACAGTGGCTCTTGGTGTGTTCTCCCCTGTTCTGCAGTGAGCTAGGCAGTCACTTGTGTGGAAGCAAGAACACACGACTGATCAGGGAAGCATTCAGAGCTTGAGGGGACCAGGAGGCTGTGACTTGCTGCAGCAGAACTGTCCTTTGGAGGCTCCCCCAGCTGCCACAGCTGTGATGAGTGAGGTTGAGCCTCAGCTTGGGGCCTCCTCATGTCAGGGCTGGCTGGTTTATAAGCGCTTGGTCACTTTGTGGTGACACAGTTGAGCTGCTCTTGGAGCACAGACCTGCAGTGGCTGCCCTCCTGTTCCTGCCAGGCACGTTCCCCAAGGCCTTCCCAATGTCTCCTTCGTTTCCTGGTGAGGAACCGGCGCTGTTGATCAAGAGGTGGCTCATGGGAAGAAGTCGCGGAAAGCGAGAGGGAGCCGCTCCCAAAAGGGCCGTGGGGCAGCTGGAGCCCGGTGCCGGTGGAGGCGGCCGTGCCCGCAGAGGGGCTCGCTCCCCGCCTTCCTGATGCCGCCGGTCGTGCTCGGGGCGGCCCCTTCCCCTGCCCTGCCTGGGGCTGCCATCCACCCAGCTGTCTGCACCCTGTCCAGTGTAACGTCCCGGTGCCGTTCGCATTAAACCACTGTGAAGCCAAGTCTCTGCCTGGTCCTGGTGGCTGTTTTATTATCAGTGACTGGGGGCAGGTGTTGGGGAAGCAGCGCTTGGAACTCAGTGCTTCCCTGCACTGGAAGCCCTGCCCTGCTGCCTTCTCTGTGTGGTAGGCTGATGCAGGCCCTTTGTTGCACTGCTTCGCGTGTCTGGGTGAAGGCCTGGAGAGTCCCGTTGTCTGGAGTTGGCAGTGCCCCGAGGTTGGGCTGGGAAGGCTGGCCTGCTCCTCCTCCCCTGTTACCTCTGGCTGGTGTTCCTGGCTGCCGCGGAGTGGCACAGATAGCCCCCGCCTCTTCCCGGGGCAGCTGCCCTGGGCTGTGCGCAGGGGTGGCTGCCCAGGGAAGCTCTGTCAGCTGTGTCCCACCCCTGCTGGGCACTGGGTCGTTGGGGCAGCTCCAGTGCCAGCACGATCCGCAGCAGAGCGCTCTGCCACGGTGTCCGTGCACGGTGCACATAACTTCTTGGTGCGGATAGTAGGGGCGTTGACTAGATAAGGTGCCCTGCTAGATTTCTCATGAGTAAACAGAAGGACCGTGAAGCCGAGCCTCTGCCTGGTCCCGGGGGTTGGCGGGGCGGGGGAACCGGCGGGGTGGGACGGGGCGGGCGCAGGGCGGAGGCGGGCGGCGGTGCCCGATCGCGATGTGGCGGCCGGACCCGTGGGCAGGCTCGGGGGCCAGCCCCGGCTTGCCGGGCTGCCCGGACCTGCTGCAACACGCCCAGGCGCTGCACTCGCAGGACTCCCCCCTCTACCTCAGCTTCTTCGAGGATGAGTGCCGCCTCATCGCCGACAACCTGCGCCTCGCCGAGGCCGCCGCGCCCCCGCGGGACCCGTGGGAGGCCGACGAGCCGTGGGCCGAGCCCGCCGGGCCCGTCACCTCCACGCCGCTGCCCACCCCGAGCGACGGGCGCGCCCCGGACTGGGGCACAAGCACCTGCGAGGACGCTGCGGCCCCGGGCCCGGCCCGAGCGGAGCCCGTGTACCTCTCGCAGCCCGCGGCCGGCGCTGGCCCCGGGGCCCGCCCGCTCGCCCGGGCCCGGCGCGGTGCCGCGCAACCCT
>NW_020919386.1:0-1390 GCF_003984885.1 Neopelma chrysocephalum | reverse complement strand
TGAATTGAGTTCATTTTCCCTTGCTGGTTAACTTTCAAACCAGCACACCTGGTTAGAACGGCTGGGACCAATTCATCACTGGATGGGTGTAACCCAAAACTGTGTATTCTATAGCCTCCATGCCATTTCCCAAAAACTGTTGTCAGTAGAGGCCTGCAAGGTGGGAAGATGTTCCTGTACCGTTCTATGGAATTCCCCGCTCTGATACCCTTTTATGGAATTCCCCGCTCTGATACCCTTTTATGGAGGAGGGACTGAGCATCCGCATGCCCTTTTATGGAATTCCCTACTCTGAGGGAGGGACTGAGCACTCCCGCCTGAACTGGAGAGTATATAACTGGGAGTTTCAGAACCTTGCCACCTCTCGTGGGATCCAGAGGAATACTGCAGACCGCTGCCTTCAACTAGACTGCAGACCACCGCGTTCAACCAGACTGAGACCACCGCGTTCAACCAGACTGAGACCACCACCCTCGACTGGACTGCAATCACCACTTCTGACCAGACTGCAGCAGCTCTCCCACCAGCAGGTTTATCCCCTCTCCCTTTGCTTTGGACTCGGGGGTGGGCCAAGGTACACCACTCTTGTTCATACCCTAGGGTGCTGGGTTGTACATTTGGGTTTTGTGGGTTAAAACCAATTGTCTGTCTGTATACTTGTACTTGTTGCATTATTTTAATAAATTGTTATTCTGACTTATAAATCTCTCTTTTGAATTGAGTTCATTTTCCCTTGCTGGTTAACTTTTAAACCAGCACATTTTTGGCGCCCAAAGCGGGGCAGAGAGAGAGAAGTCAGAATCACAATTTCATTTTAAGCATCTGTGTATTTGGATATAGAAACTCCCCGATCACCATGTTGTTTGGTGCATTCACGTGGGTGTTGTATCTGGGCATGTTCATATTTCCGCAGATGGGGAACTATTTGCCTATTTTAATGCTCTCTTTAAGACCAGGGAGAGGGATCCAAATTTCTTTATTAGTATACTATGTTTATGTCATCGTAACATCAGAAGCAATGAGTTTCATTGTAAATGTGTATTCAGTCCTGTTTACCTGTCCTGGTTTAGGTTGCTACCTCTGGGACCTCATTAAAAATCGCACCCAGCCCTTTGGGGGAACAATGGGGAATGGTTGTTTCCAGCCTCTCACCTCCTTCTTCCCCTTCAGACCTGGTACAACAGCTTTTGAAAATATTGAGTTCCCCTTTGATGTTAAGGACAGCATAATGTTATTGTTAGTGTTGCTTTGTCTGCTCTGTACTGTCTACACCATGCTTAGGGTCAGAACAGGGCCTTCTAGGGAGGTTGTTTGGATGCCTGTCCTGGGAATGGATAGTGCTTAGTGGCACGGGAAGTGGGAGGACATCGGCCAGTATTTGGAGAAGTTT
>NW_020919385.1:1994-2121 GCF_003984885.1 Neopelma chrysocephalum | reverse complement strand
CATCAGCTCCATCCTCATCATCAGCTCCATCCTCATCATTGGCACCATCCTCATCAGCAGCTCCATCCTCATCATCAGCTCCATCCTCATCATCAGCACCATCCTCATCATCAGCTCCATCCTCATC
>NW_020919385.1:1767-1984 GCF_003984885.1 Neopelma chrysocephalum | reverse complement strand
CCATCCTCATCATCAGCACCATCCTCATCATCAGCTCCATCCTCATCATCAGCTCCATCCTCATCATCGGCACCTCCCTCATCATCGGCACCACCCTCATCATCGGCATCATCCTCATCATCGGCACCATCCTCATCTCTGTCCTTGTCACCAGTCCCATCACCACCAGCAGCCCCATCAATGTCACCATTGCCACCCCCCCGTCACATCCCAACCC
>NW_020919385.1:544-1667 GCF_003984885.1 Neopelma chrysocephalum | reverse complement strand
CCCCATCCCCATCCCCATCCCCATCCCCATCCCCATCCCCATCCCCACCTTCATCTCTGACCCCATCACCCTCCTCATCACCATCCTCATCTCCATCCCCATCCTCATCCCCATCCCCAACCCCATCTCCACCTTCATCCCCAACCCCATCACCATCCCCAACCCCATCACCGATCCCACAACGTCCCCACCCTCAGCCCCATCCCGATCCTCACCCCTCACCCCCCCAGCCCTGTCAGCCCCCCCCAGCCCTGTCAGCCCCCCCAGCCCTGTCAGCCCCCCTCTCCCCATGCCCCCCTCACCAGCAGGTTGACCGACTCGATGACGTCGATGAACACCTCGTTCTTCTTGTATCGGATGCCCTCGGAGCGCCAGGACACCGCGTTGGTCACCGTGGTGGGCACCCGAGACTTGCCCGTGTCCAGCTTGTTGCCCTCCTGTGTGATGTACCTGCGGGGGGGAAGGAGGTGAGGGGGCTTCAGGGGGGGTCCCCAGCGCCCCCCCGGACCCCCCCCGCGCTCACTCCTGCAGGATCTTGCTGTCCGTGGTCTGCGGGAACCCGAAGTCCATCAGCTCGTCCAGCAGCTCGTAGACGATGACGAAGTTGTCGCGGATACTTTCCTCCTCCAGCTCCTTGAAGTACTCACAGAACACCTGGGGGGGGGGCAGGGGGCTCACCTGTCACCTCTGTCACCCCCCCCGGAGAGGGGAGACCCCCACATTAGGGTCTCACCCCCCAAACCCACCAAACTCACCTCCACCACCTTGTAGAGGAAGGAGTAGACCAGGGAGGCGTTGCCGTTCTTCTTGGTGGTGGCCACCACTGCCGGGGGGGTGTTAAGGAAAGGGGGGGCACCGGGGGGTCCCCATGGCTGGGAGGGGGTTCAGAGGGGTCCGGGGAGGGGTCCCAGAAGGATACAGTAGAGGTTGGCGTGTTTGATCCACAGGAAGTGGACGTGGCCGTGGGTCAGGAGGGGCGTGAGGGTCCCCTCCTCCTCCCGCTGCAGCAGGACCCCCATGAAGTGCTCGATCTCCCCCAGCCCCACGTCCCCCTTGTAGTTGCGGCTGATCAGCGGCTGTGGGGCGAGGGGAGGGGGGGTCAGGAATGGGGGAACCCCCCCCC
>NW_020919385.1:0-534 GCF_003984885.1 Neopelma chrysocephalum | reverse complement strand
GGGATCGGGATCGGGATCGGTGCTCCAGCCCCTGACTCTCCTCTCTCCATCCAGGCCAGTTCTACAGCAACGGCGGCCACTCCAACTCGGGGGGCGGCGGCGGCGGCGGCTCCTCGGGCTACGGCTCCTATTACCAGTCCGGCGACGGGTACACGGCGCCGGCGCCGCCCAAACACGGCGGCAAGAAGCAGCAGCACGGCGGGGGCCAGAAGGCCTCCTACGGCTCCGGCTACTCGGCCCACCAGGGCCAGCAGCCCTACGGGCAGGGCCAGTACGGCGGCTACGGCCCCGGGCAGGGCAAGCAGAAGGGCTACGGCCACGGCCAGGGCGGCGGCGGCGGCGGAGGAGGATACTCCTACTCCAACTCCTACAACTCGCCCAGCGGAGGCTCCGACTACAACTACGAGAGCAAATACAGTGAGTGAGGGTCGGGGAGGGAGGAAGGGAGGGATGGGAGGGGTGGGAGAGAGGGATGGGTGGGAGAGAGGGATGGATGGAGGGAGGGATGGGTGGATGGATGGATGGATGGGTGGG
>NW_020919384.1:0-1247 GCF_003984885.1 Neopelma chrysocephalum | reverse complement strand
CCTCTCCAAAGGGTTCCCAGTTTGCCCCGGTCCCTTCCTAAGGGCTCTCAGTTCCCTCCTAAGGGCTCCCAGTCCATCCCAATCTCCTCCTAACGCCGCTGCCCTCAGCGCTACGCAAATGGCGTAAGGGGCTCTGCCGTTGCCCACAGCCCTACGCAAACGGCGTAAGGGGGCGCCGGTAACGGCAAGGGAGGCGCAAGGCTGACGGGCTCGGCACAGGGGCCATGTGGTATTTGGTTTCTCTATAGTTCATGTTTTATAATGAAGGGGGAAGGGAAGGAAGGGAGCTGCTCCTGCCAGCACGCCAATAATCTGTCACAAAGGACTGGAGCTCTCAGAGCCAATTAGTCCTCCAGTGAACCATTTAGCTGCTGAAATAAATCCAGTCCCAGGCACGGAATCAGCAGGATTCGAGACAGAAAAGCCTGTGCGGGTACGCGGGGCATTGAGCTCGTGCAGATTCATGCACAGATGCAACTTCCTACGTTTTAATACTGAGTGCTTTTGACACACAAACTGGCCACCGAAACTCCTGAGTCACAACGTGCGAAGGTGGGACAGCTTTATCCAGAACACGTAGACCACACAATTTCTCAAAGGTGGATCAGAATCTGTGCCAGCCTGTGGTGGAACCATGAAAGCCCTGACAGCCCCTCTGCCAGGCTGTGGGAGGGGCACTTTGCTCTCCCCTGGCTCCCTCTCTTCGGGGGCCTCCTCCTCCCTGTCTGACATGGTGACTGTCAGCAGGGAGTCCCTGTCCTTGGAACACCGAGGTCTCCTCCAGGTGCTCCTCCACTGGTTCCGAGGCAGAAGTGAGACGAGTTTGCAACACAGGGCCAGAGCCCCGAGGCGTAGAGCCCCCTGACTCGCTGGTCAGCCCTGTGTGAGCCCGGTCTCTCTCTGCCGTCTCCTCCTGTCCTCTGATTGAGGAACACTGAGGTCTCCTCCAGGTGCTCCTACACTGTCTGTGCAAAAGAAGTCAGAGGCGTTTGCAACAGAGGGGCAGAGCCCGGGGGGCTGGGCACCCTTACTGCCCCTGACTCCTGTCTCTGTCCGCCTTCTCCTCCTGCCACGGTCCGAGGGGGAAAGGGAATTGGGACGCGGCACTGCAATGAGGGTCCGGACACAGGTGAAGGTTGATGGAGCAATGCCAGTTTATTGAGGGAGAACAGGGACTTAAATAGGGTGAGTCTGAGGGGAGGATTCAGAACCGGGGAGGAGCTTGGGACTGACAACCCAGGGAGAAT
>NW_020919383.1:0-992 GCF_003984885.1 Neopelma chrysocephalum | reverse complement strand
CCGCCGCAGCCCCCGGCACCGCGCCCGCTGCCCCGGGGGAGCCGCCGCTGCTGCTGCCGCTGCTGCTGCTGCCGCGGGCGGGGGCGGCGCCGGTGCCCCCCCGGGGCGGGGATGCGGCGGGGGCGGCCGTGAGCGCGGGGCCGGCGGGGAGAGGGGACACCCCCCTCCCCACGCTCGGCGGGCGCCGGCCCCGCCGCCGGACGGAGCAGGAGCGGGCGGGAGCGGGGGGAGTGGTTACGGGCTCCGCCGCGACACCCCCGGCCCCCCCCGCCCCGCTCAGCCGCCCCTCTCCAAATAAATCAGCACCATGACTACTTCTGGGCATGGAACAAAGAGGATGCTCTCCCGGGGCCCCGCGCTGCTCCTGGCGCCGCTGCTGCTCCTGTGCCGAGGTAACCCCTGGTCCCGCCGCCGCGACCCCGGCACCGTGGTTATGTTTGTGTGTTTTTGTTTTGTTTTTTTTTTTTTTTTTTTTTACCCCCTCCGGTGTTTATTTTTTGTTTATTTTTGAACTCTTCTTATTTCTTTTATTCCCCCCCCCTCCTCCCCCGTTTTTATTTATGGCTGTTTTCCCCATCCCTCCCTCCGCGGGCTCCCTCCGCAGCGCTGCGGGTGGGACGCGCTCCGAGCCCCATCTCTGGGGCGCACAAAGTTTTCCCCATCCAGCTCCGCCGCCGCAGCCCCCCCGCTGCCTCCCTGTGTGTCCCCCCGCCCCTCCCCACGCGTGTCGCGGGTTCCCGGCCTCCTGCGCGGGGGCTGCCCCGCGGCTTCGGCGGCTGCCAGCGGGTCGCTGCCGACTTGGGGAGGGGGGGAAAGGAAAAGTTTGGGCTTGCCACAGCGCTTGAGGGACGGAGAAGGGTCGCGGGGTTTGGGGTTTTCCACAGCGCGGCCGACCCCCGCTCCTCCCTAATGCTCCTCGTCCTTTCTGACTGTCCACGGGCGCTGGTGGGGGGAAGGATGTGCAGGAGTTAAATCCCTTCGGTAACAAAATA
>NW_020919382.1:0-1322 GCF_003984885.1 Neopelma chrysocephalum | reverse complement strand
CTCTTCAGCTTCCTGTCCATCCACACTCCCAGCTCCCTTTCTGCCTGCCTGCTCTCCAGCCACTCTGGCCCCAGCCCGGGGGGCTGACGGGGCTTCTTGTGGCCAAAGGGCAGGACCCGGCCCTTGGCCTGCTTGAACCTCAGCCCCTTGCAATCAGCCCATGGATCCAGCTTGGCCAGGTCCCTCTGCAGAGCCCTCCTCCCTCCACTCACATCAAAGCACCCCCCTCTCGGCCTGCGCATCAACACACCCCCCAGCTTGGTGTCACCTGCAGCAGCTGCAGATGCTCAAGGGGCAGCAGGACCAAGTCAGGGGCCTGGGGGGCTTTGGGGTCCGGGAGGGCCCAGAGGGAGCTGGGGAGGGGCTTTGGGGATTGGGGGTACAGACCAGGACAGACCAGGACAGACCAGTACCTCCTCACTGCTCCCCAGATCTCTCCTGGAGCTGGGCCACGTTGTCCTGGGACACCTGAGCCCCCCCCAGTGCCCTCCCAGTACAGCCCAGTGCCCTCAGTACAGCCCACTGTGTTCCTGTCCCAGGGTGCCGGGTGATCCCTCCTTGGGGGGGAGGGTTGGAAAGGATTTGAGGGAGGGACTGGGGGAGATTTGGGGTGAACTGGAGAGGTTGGATGGGGATTTGGGGGTTTTGGGATGCTTTGGGTGCATTTGGGGAAGTTAAGGGGGCTTTGGGAGCACTGGAGGTTAAAGGGATCTGTGGGGGGAGGAGATAAAGGGAAAATGGGGGATAGAGGACATTTAGGGGGGTTAATAGAGCCTGGGGGGGGACAGGAGGGGAAGCATCACGAGCAGGTGAGTCCTGAGACCCCCCTGGTGTCCCCAAGACCCTCCTGGTGTTCCCAATTCCCCCCTTGACAACTCGAGACCCCACTGGTGTCTCCAGTGTCCCCAGGGCCTCCCAATGGCCCCAATTCCGCCTCTTGACAACCCCAATTCCACTGTCCCCAAACCCCTCCCCACTGTCCCCACTGTCCCCACTGTCCCACTGTCCCCAAATCCCATCCCTGATGTCCCCAATCCTCCATCTCACCCCAGGAGCCCCCCCTGGACCCTCTGACCACAAAAACGCCCCCCTCACCACTCACAGAAAGGCCAAGGGCATCTGGGGACACGTTGGGGACAGTTGGGGGGATTTGGGGGGCACTGGGTGATTACTGGGGGTACTGGGACACAATGGGGGGAACCAGGGGGCACTGGGAGGGACGGGGGGTTTCTGAGGGATGCTGGGAGGGCACTGGGAGGGACTGGGGAGTTACTGGGGGATTACCAGGACACACGGGGAGACACTGGCAGGTTACTGGGCCA
>NW_020919381.1:0-1266 GCF_003984885.1 Neopelma chrysocephalum | reverse complement strand
ACACCAGTGCTCCCAGTACAGACTGGGGTGCTCCCCAGTCCACACCAGTGCTCCCAGTACAGAATGGGGTGCTCCCCAGTTCCCACCAGTGCTCCCAGTATAGACTGGGGCACTCTCCAGTCCACACCAGTGCTCCCAGTAAGGCCCCCTGACCTCATCAATCAACACCAGTGCTCCCAGTTCAGACTGGGGCACTCCCCAGTCCACACCAGTGCTCCCAGTACGGCCCCCTCAGCTCACCAGTGCTCCCAGTACAGACCCCTCAGCTCACCAATCCACACCAGTGCTTCCAGTTCAACCCCCCAGAACGCTCCGTTCAAATTTCTTCCGAGACCACGCCCTGTCCCGCCCCGCCCCGCCCCGTTCCGCCCCGGCCCCGCCCAGAGCCCGCCCTCTTTTAGCTCCCGGCCCCTCCCCTTCACAACCTGCTCCGGCTCCCTCTGCCCGGTAACCGGTGACGTCACGGCACCAGGAACCAGTCAGCGCCGCCACCGCGGGCTGTGGGCGGGGCCAACCTGGGGTTCCCGGGGATTCCCGGGGCGGAGTCTCCGCTGACCCCGCCCCCGCCCCGCGCGCCTTCGGCTTTCCGGGAAACGGCGGCGGCTACCGGGAAAGGACCGGGGGGACCGGGGGGACTGGGAGGGGCTGAGACGGGCTGGGGCGGACTGGGACACCGGGATACACCGGGACACGTCGGGATACACCGGGACCACGACCGGGACCTGCCGGGAGCAGAACGGGGACCCCCAGGGACCCTCTGGGACCCACCGAGAGCAGAATCGGGACCTGCCGGGAGCCACAGGGACCAGAACCGGGAGCCACCGGGAGCCACCGGGAGCAGAACCAGGAGCCACAGGGACCAGAACCGGGAGCCACCGGGAGCCACAGGGATCAGAACCGGGAGCCACCGGGAGCAGAACCGGAAGCCACAGGGATCAGAACCCGGAGCCACCGGGAGCAGAACCAGGACCCACCGGGAGCAGAACCAGGACCCACCGGGAGCCACCGGGAGCAGAACCGGGAGCCACCGGGAGCAGAACCAGGACCCACCGGGAGCCACCGGGACTCACCGGGACGCACTGAAAGCAGAACCAGGACCCACCGGGACCAGACCGGGACCCCTCCGCGCCTCCCGCCCCCCGATGTTGTCCCCCGCCATCCGCCGGCTCCTGGCCCTGCTGCGCCCCGAGTGCGGGCGGTGGGCGCTGGTGGCGGTGCTGATGGCGGCCTCGGCCCTCGGTACGGGGGGACCCCGATTCGGGGGGG
>NW_020919380.1:0-409 GCF_003984885.1 Neopelma chrysocephalum | reverse complement strand
CCCCCCCCATCCCAACACCCTCAGCGAGGGACCCTCAGAGTCCCCTCAGGACCCTCCCAAACCCCCCCAAGGACCCTCAGAGTCCCCCCAACACCCCCAAGCCCCCCCCAATCCCCTCCCTTGTGTTCCCCACGGTTGCCCCCTCCCCAAGCAGTGGCTGGGGGGGCTCTGGGGGGATCTGGGGGGGTCAGGCAGGGTCTGGGGGGGCTCTGGGGGGATCAGGCAGGGTCTGGGTGGGGGTCAGGCAGGGTTTGGGGGGACTCTGTGGGGGTCAGGCAGGGTCTGGGGGGGCTCAGGGGGGGTCAGGCAGGGGTTTGAGGGGTTCTGAGGAGGATGGGCAGGGGCTGCTGGTCTGGGGGGGTCTGGCAGTGAGGGGGGTCTATGGGGGGGGTCAGTCAGTGTGGGGGGG
>NW_020919379.1:0-556 GCF_003984885.1 Neopelma chrysocephalum | reverse complement strand
GTTTGGGGTGTTTTGGGGGTGTCCCGGTGTTGGGGGGCACCCGGTTGATCCACAGAGGGGTTGAGGCGTTTTTGGGGAGCACGGGGGGGTTCTGACGTTGGGGGGCACCCGATTGATCCGCGCGGGAGGTTTGGGGTGTTTTGGGGGGCCGGGAGGGGGGGCCCACTCTGGGGGGCACCCGGTTGGTCCTTGGCGGGGCTTTGGGGTGTTTTGGGGGGACAGGGAGAGGGTGCCCACTCTAGGGGGCACCCGATTGATCCGCGGGGGGGGGTTGGGGTGTTTTGGGGGGGCTCCCAGCGTTGGGGGGCACCCGGTTGGTCCACGGAGGAGTTTGGGGTGTTTTGGGGGTGTCCCGGTGTTGGGGGGCACCCGGTTGGTCCTTGGCGAAGGTTTGGGGTGTTTTGGGGGGTAGGGAGGGGGTGCCCGCTCTGAGGGGCACCCGGTTGGTCCTTGGCGGGGGTTTGGGGTGTTTTGGGGGGCTGGGGGTGGTCCTGGCGCTGGGGGGGGGTTCAGAGGATCTGTCGGGGCATCCCGTAGCCCGTCATGCCCGCCTGGG
>NW_020919378.1:0-2065 GCF_003984885.1 Neopelma chrysocephalum | reverse complement strand
CGTTTGGTTTTTTTTTCCCTCTCCGTTTTCCTCCTGCCTCTCCCGCGGGAGCCGTCGGCGCGGGGCGGGGGGGGGGGAGGCGCGGCGGCCGCCCCGGTGCGGGGGCGATGCCCCCGCCCGCCTTGGCGCCTCCCCGTGCCGGCCCTGCCGCCTTCCCTTTGTGCCGCCGGGCCCGGCGCGTCGCCTGCCCCGGGAGCCCCGCGGCGCCCCGCGGCGGGAGGTAAGGGCGGGCGGCCGCCGCCCCGCGCCCCGGCAGCCATGCGGACCCTGCGGCCGCAGCTCGCCTCCCTGCTCCTCCTCGGTAAGTGCCGCCGGGGAAAGGGTGGGACGGGACGGGGTGGGATAGGATGGGGTGGGATGGGATGGGACGGGGGTCGGCCGGGAGGGCTGGGACGAGACGGGACCCCCCCCCACCCTGCCGGTGGGTGCTGTCGCTGGCGGGGCGTGCGGGAGGGTCACCCCCTTGCGAACGCCGAGCGCGTGTCTCCAGGAGTTGTCACTGCCCGCGCTGCTCCAGCGGTTGGAGGGAGGACTGGGGCGGGGAAAAAATTATACATATATGTAAATATATATATATATATATATATATATATATATATATATATATAACAAATCAGTCATGGTTTCATGTCCACCTGCGGTACCCCGGTGACCATCCTCGCCGGGGCGCGGCGCGGGGTCCAGCCGGGGCGTGGGAGCGGAGGGGACGGGCACATCCTCCGCGCCTGGGCTCCGGCATCAACTTGGGGAAGGCGAGCGACCGGCCGCGGTCTGCTCCTGCTGGGGTCAGGGGGCGTCTCGGAGGGGAGCCGTCAGGGTAGGGAGTTTATACGGGTCTGTGCTGAGCTTGCACAATGAAGGCAGAGAAAACGCCTGGGGTAAGGTAGGCTGTAAGAAACAAAGTGCTCTGCTTGGCTGTCGAAGAGCGCGTTGAAATGTAGAGGGAAGGCAGTCCCTGCTGCCGTGAAATGCAGTTTGATTGCTTTGTGCTGTCTCTCAAACTCCTCCCGTGGTCCCTTCGCTCTCTGCCTGCGTTTTGTACCCTGCGAACCGTTAAACGTGTGGTTTTGTCCCATCGCACAAGTGCCTGCCCGGGGGATGACTCCCTGCAGTTCAGTAAAGTCCTCTGGGACCCCACTGCTGGGTGAGAGAGGCTGTAGCAATGCAAGATCCCTTCCTACAAATTTGGGAAAAGCTGAATGCAAGACAATTAAAATGCCTCTTACGTTTTTAGTAGCAGACCATGTGCCAGGCTTAAGTACTGATGAGTTGATAGGAACATTTGTGGAAAATAGTGTACGGCAACCTCATGCTGCTTTCTGCCTGTTTATGTACAGAGCAACCGGGGAGCTGTTTTGATTTGCCTTTTCATTGGTATGATTTTCTGCTGGCGTTAATGCCATGGAGGGAAGAAGCAGCAAGGCTGGCAATTTCACTGTCTTGAGAATTGTCACATACTTACCTGCTCTGCCAATTTGGAAACAAGATCTTTACTTGAATTGCAGTCGTGCTTCCATGTCTGTAATTTGTGTGTGTGTGTTTGCATGCACTCTGTCTGTCTTTAGCAAAGAAAAAGAGAGAGAACTCTTTGAGATGGTTTTGGAGGAGGTTCAAACTTCCCCTAACCACCAGCTTTCCCCCTTGGGTTCCCTAAATAAAAAAAAAAAAGCTGTCTTCAAGCTAAGTTTACCCGGGGTGGCTTCGCTCCGCGAGTCTGTCGCAGCCCGCAAGATGGGTGTGGAGGCGGAGGGCACTCGCTCGCTGCCTTGTCTTCGCACGCTCAATCTCTCCTGCTGAAGAACAATAACACCATTCTGGATTAGGGATTCCTAATATGGAGCGGTCGGTCGGTCGGTCTGTTGCCTGCGCTCCGAAGCACGCCCAGCCGCTGCGGCGGCGGAGCAGCAGAGGGCATCCATCCTCTTGCCGAAGGCTCCCCGCGGCGGTACAGAAGTGGGAACCCACCAGCCCGTGTTGGTGCTCACACGGCGCCGGGCCCGCTGCCAAGGCTGCCCCGACCCCCCCCCCCCGCCCCCCTGCTTGCAGGAACAGGCTTTCTGGGTTT
>NW_020919377.1:0-1112 GCF_003984885.1 Neopelma chrysocephalum | reverse complement strand
CTTCCAGACCCCTCTGTCCACCCCAAGACCCCCCCAACCCCCCCCAGACCCCCCCAATCCCCCACGCGTTCACTCCCCCGGGCCTGCGGGGGGCGCCGTCCTCCCCCCCTCCCCCGGGGCCGCTCCGTCCCCCCCTCTCGGTGCCCCCGGCGCCATTTCCCGCCGCCGCTTCTCCCTCAGCCGCCGGCCCCGCTCCCCGCCCGGGCCCCGGTACCATCTCATCGGGGCTGAGGATGCCGAACTGGACCCGTTTGATGGTGCGCAGCGGGCAGGCGCTGTCGCCCGAGGGCGGTCCGCCGTGCATGGCGCCGCTTGGGGGGGGGGTTCGCGGCCCGGGGCCGCTCCGGCTGCTCAAAATAAACCTTTTCACCCCTTTGGGGGGAGGGGGGGTTAATTAAACCCCACCCGGGACTTCTGAGGGGAGCGCGTCCCCGCGGAGCCCCTCACGGAGCCCCCGGCCGGAGCTCCCCCTTTTCCGCTCCGGCCGCTCCGCGCTCACGGCGCGACTGAAGAGTCTGAGACGCCCGCGCCGCCTTTTATAGACTCGGCCCCCGCGCGCCGCCGAAAGGGGGCGTGGCCGGAGCGAACCAAGCGCCTCACGGCCCAAAGGGGGGGACGGAAGAGAATCCGCCGGGCGACGAGGGAGCGGCGCGTTCCGCGATGGCGCCTGAGGGAAGCGGAGAGAGGGAAGGGGAGAAAGAGGCGACGGCCGCGCCCTGAGACCCCCGCGGGACGCGCCGCGGCAGGACCCCCACCCCGCTCCGGCGCGGTGAGGTCGCCTCATGAATAATTCATAAACGAAGCCTCGCCCCCCGCGCCCGAACGCCGAGAGATGGCGGGGGCGGCCGGAGGGTGACGGAGATTGACGGAAATTCCCGAAGCGCTGACGGGGGTGAGCGGAGATCCCCGAAGGGCGGCCGGGGGTTGACGGAAATGGCCGAATTTACACGGAGATGGGCGAGCGCTGACGGAAGGTGGCGGAAGTTACCGAAGTGCCGGCGGAAGGTGCCGAAAGTCGCCGAAGCGCTGACGGAAACGGCCGAAGCGCCGCTCCGGCCGCGGCCTGCGCAGCCCCGGCCTCGCCCGCCCGGCTCCGGCCGCTCTCGGCGCTC
>NW_020919376.1:0-1766 GCF_003984885.1 Neopelma chrysocephalum | reverse complement strand
CCCCAGTCCCTCCCAGTGCCCCTCAGTAACCCCCCAGTCCCTCCCAGTGCCCCTCAGTAACCCCCCAGTCCCTCCCAGTGCCCCCTGGTTCCCCCCAGTGTGTCCCAGTATCCCCCAGTAATGACCCAGTGCCCCCCAAAGCCCCCCGACTGTCCCCAGTGTGTCCCCAGATGCCCTTGGCCTTTCTGTGAGCGTGGCAGGGAGGGGGGATGTTTTTGGTGTCAGGGGGTCCAGGGGGGCTCCTGGGGTGAGATGGAGGGTTGGGGACATCAGGGATGGGGTTTGGGGACAGTGGGGTGGGGTATGGGGACAGTGGAATTGGGGGGGAATTGGGGCCATGGAGAGGCCCTGGGGACATTGGAGACAGCAGGGGGGTCTCAGGGTGTTAAGGGGGGAATTAGGGACCCCGAGAAGGTCTTGGGAACCCCAAGGGGGCATCAGGACTCACCTGCTCTTGATGCTGCCCCTCCTCTTTCCCCTCAGACATCATTAACCCCCCCTAAATGTCTCCCAACCCCCATTTTCCTTTTAATCTCCTCCCCCTACAGATTCCTTTGATCTCCCAAGACCCCTTTTAACTCCCCTAAATGCACCCAAAACACCCCAAAAGCTCCCAAATTCCTATCCATCATCCCCCCTCCCAGATCCCTTCAAATCTCCTCCAACCTCCCCTCAAATCCCTTCCAACCCCCCCCAAAGAGGGATCACCCGGCACCCTGGGACAGGAACACAGTGGGCTGTACTGGGGGCACTGGGCTGTACTGGGAGGGCACTGGGGGGGGCTCAGGTGTCCTATGACAATGTGGCCCAGCTCCAGGAGAGATCTGGGGAGCAGTGAGGAGGTCCTGGTTTGTACTGGTCTGTTCTGCTCTGTATTGGTTTGTACCTTCAATCTCTGAGGAGGTTTGGGTGTCCTGGGAGGCTTTGCGGGGACCTTTTAGGCAGTTTTGGTGTCTCTAGGGGGTTTAAGGGGTCCCAGACGGTTTTGAGGGTCCATGAGGGGGATTGGGGGGTCCCTGAATGGGCTTGGGGGGTCCCAGGTGGGTTTTGCGGGTCACTGAGAGAGTTTAAAGGGTCCTTGGGGGGGGGGATGAGTTCTTTCAGGGGGTTTGAGGGGACCTTGAGGAGGTTTCGACGGGTGGAGGGGTGGATTTCTGAGGGGATTTCAGGAGTTTTGAGGGGGTTTTGGAGAGTCCCCTAAAGCCCAGCAGTGGGGTGCAGGGGGTACCCCAGCTCCCAGGGGAGGGGTCCTAGGGATGCCCCCCAAAATCTGGGGAGGGAGATACACTACATCTGGGTAAGGGGATCTCAGTGCCCCCAGTATATCCCAATGACCTCCCAGTGACCCTCAGTACGGCCCAGTAATCCCCTCAGTGACTACCCAGTGTGTCCCAGTGACCTCCCACTGCCCCCAAGTATGGCCCAGTGATCCTGCAGTGAGCACCCAGTAACCCCCAGTATGGCCCAGTATCCTTCCAGTGTTCCCCCAGTGTGTCCTGGTAATCCCCCAGTAACTCCCCAGTCCCTCCCAGTGCCCCCTGTTTCCCCCCAGTGTGTTCCAGTATCCCCCAGTAATCCCCTGGTGCCCCACAAAGCCCCCCCAACTGTCCCCAGTATGTCCCCAGATGCCCTTGGCCTTTCTGTGAGTGTGTGTGGGGCGTGTGTTTTCGGTCAGAGAGTCCAGGGGGGGCTCCTGAGGTGAGATGGAGGGTTGGGGACATCAGGGATGGGGTTTGTGGACAGTGGAATTGGGGGTGTCAGGGGGG
>NW_020919375.1:0-1470 GCF_003984885.1 Neopelma chrysocephalum | reverse complement strand
CCCGAACTGCTCCGTTAAACCCTCCCGAGCCCTCCAACCCACAGCCGCGCTCCCCGCAGCCCCCGAGGGGATCCCCAGACCCCGCTCTCGCCGCCCCCCCGCCAGCTCACACAGCTCAATGCAGACCCCGCCGCCAGCACGGATTCCCGGCACCCAACATAGCGCCCGCTCTGCGCGCGCACCGCCTGGACTGACCCGCCCCGCAGCCAATCAGCGCGCGGACACGGCCCCCGCCCGCCCCCAGCCACGCCCCCGCCCCGCGCGGGGGGGGTCTCTCCAGGCGGAGGGCGGGCAGAGCCAGCGCCATGTTGGCCGCGGGAAAGCGGCAGCGGAGGGGGCGGCGGTCGCTGCGCTGAACTGTGTGAGCTGGCGGGGGCTTCGGTAAGAGCGGGGCTCGGGGGATCCCCTCGGGGGCTGCGGGGAGCGCGGCTGTGGGTGGAAGGGCTGGAGGTCTCGTGGAGGCTTAGCGGAGGAGTTTGGGGGTTCCCGAGGAGGTTTTGAGGGGTCCCTGAAGGGACTGAGGGGGAAGGTTGAAGGTCTCTGAAGGGGTTTGGGGGTCTCCGAGGGCGGTTTGGTTTCTCAGGAGATTTGGGGGAGGGTCCCAGGTGGGCTTTGGGGGTCTCTGAGGAGGTTTGGGTGTCCTGAGGGGCTTTGCGGGGACCTTTTAGGCAGGTTTGGGGGTTTAAGGGGTCCCAGACGGTTTTGAGGGTCCCTGAGGGGGACTGGGGGGTCCCTGAATGGGCTTGGGGGGTCCCCGGTGGGTTTTGCGGGTCACTGAGAGGGTTTAGGGGGTCCTGGGGAGGGTTGAGGTCTCTGAGGGGATTTGAGGGGACCTTGAGGAGGTTTCGACGAGTTCAGGGGTGGATTTCAGAGGGTATTTCAGGGGTTTTGAGGGGATTTTGGGGGGTCCTCTAAAGCCAAGCAGTGGGGTGCAGGGGGTCTCCCAGCCCCCAGGAGAGGGCTCCTAAGGATGCCCCCAAAGTCTGGGGGGGGGAGATATGCTACCTCCGGGTAAGGGGATCACAGTGCCCCCAGTGTATCCCAATGACCTCCCAGTGACCCCCAGTATGGCCCAGTAACCTCCCAGTATGGCCCAGTAACCTCCCAGTGTCCCCCCGTGTGTCCTGGTAATCCCCCAGTAACTCCCCAGTTCTCTGCCAGTGTGCCCCAGTACACCTCTAATCACTGCCAGTGCCATCCCTCAGTAACCCCTAGTCCGTCCCAGTGCCCTCTGGTTCCCCCCAGTGTGTCCCAGTATTCCCCAGTAATCCCCCAGTGCCCTACAAAGCCCCCAAACTGTCCCCAGTATGTCCCCAGATGCCTTTGGTCTTTCTGTTGGGGGGGTGTCGTTTCTTGGGGTCAGAGGGTCCAGGGGGTACTCCTGGGGTGAGATGGAGGGTTGGGGACATCAGGGATGGGGTTTGGGGACAGTGGGGATAGTGGCGAGGGTCTTGGGGACACCAGGGGGGG
>NW_020919374.1:0-494 GCF_003984885.1 Neopelma chrysocephalum | reverse complement strand
TCTGGGACCATTTCTCTGGCTTGTCCAGGTCCCCCTGGATGCCATCCTGTCCCTCAGGTGTGTCACCTGCACCGCTCAGCTCAGTGTCACCGGCTCAGGGTGCCCTCCATCCCTTCACCTACATCATCAAGGAAGATGCTGGATACTGGTGCCAGGAGTGAGGAATTGGAGGGTGTGGAGTCCAGCTGGGGATTCCTTGCTGGGGATAAGGGCATGGACAGCGGGATTGGGAAGGGGCAGCAGTGCTCAGCCTCTGGAGGTGTCTCCTGCAGGGAGGGAAGGACAGGAATGGGTTTGAGAAAGATTTTGCAAACTCTGAGTGGAGGAGGTGCCCAGGATAAGATGGAATTCCCTGTGCTGGAGGCAATCACATCCCCGTGGGGAGCAGGGGCTGTAAATGCCCCCCCCGAGAGGCTTCACCTCCCCTGGGCCCCTCCTCCGTCAACATTCCTCAATTGTCCAACAAATGAGGCACGAAGTAGAAACGGGCAAAA
>NW_020919373.1:0-1110 GCF_003984885.1 Neopelma chrysocephalum | reverse complement strand
GGAGACCGTCCCGGTGTCCAATCGCCCCCTTTTCCCAAAATCCATCCTAAACCATCCTAAACCACCCTAAACCTGCCTCCAGCCATTCCTTTGGATCCCATCACTGATCCCACAAGGATCAGTGTCTGTCCCTCCTCTTCCCACCCCATGGAAGTTGTATCCAACTCTCCCCATTCCCTGTGTTGGGAAGAGGAGCTGGTTTGGAGGGGGGATCCCCGTGAGGCTCAGAGCAGCTTCCCGGCTCCTGGTTATCCATGTTTTCTCAATGGAGGTTTCCCGACGCGCTTCCCATTCCCGGAGAATATTTTGGGAAGGAAGGGCGGGGTGAGGATGTGGATGTGGGTTCCGTGGATCTGGGGTTCCATGGATCTTCCCCCCCCCGTGCTGGGAATGCAGGAAGGAGGGGGCTGGGATGGAAGGGAGTGTTGGGAATGTCAGACCTGGAGAAACCTCCGGAATCCCGTTTTTTTGGGGAGAACGGACCCGGGGAACGCCGAGGCTCCGAAGGTTTTCCGAAGGCGACTTTTTCTCCTCTCCTTTTCCCAGGGATCACGGGATGCTCTCCCCACCGGACACCCCCGGCTCCGGCCTGTCCCTGCCGCGCTCCGGCCCCGCCCTGACCCCCAACGTCTCTCCGGGGCCGGGAATGGCGCTGCCTCCTCCTCCTCCTCCTCCTCCTCCTCCTCCCTCCGTCCCCAACTCCAACGGCACCATGGTGGTGCCCGCCAACTCCGGCCAACCCTCCGCCTACGGATGTTCTCCCGGGAACCAGCTGGGATCCACCTTGAGCCAGAGCCAGGGCGGCACCCACGCCCTGCCCCTCTCCGGCTCGCCCATGGGCAGCCCCGGCATCCCCCCACCGCCGCCGCCGCCGCCGCCGCCGCCGCCCCAATTCCTGTCCCCGCGCCACCGCCTCAGCCCCGGCCTGGCGCCGCGATCCCGGGGGCCCGGCGGCAACCCCTTCTCCCCCGCCGTGCCCTCCATGCACTCGCCCGTGGGCATGGCCGGTGGCGGGAGTGGTGCTGGGAATGGTGCTCGCCCGTTCCCCGTTCCGGGGCTGCCAGAAGGGCCGGGAACGCCGGTGGGATATCCCGGCACGCCGCCGTTGAG
>NW_020919372.1:0-2828 GCF_003984885.1 Neopelma chrysocephalum | reverse complement strand
TTGATGAAAAGGAATGATTTACACAGAGCCTTGGGATGCAAGAGGGTCAGGGTGCAAAGGATTTGGATCCAGAGACAAGGGGGCAAAAGAGATTAGTAGCACTTAATCATTCACCAACTGAACAGTTATCAAGTGATTCAATAGCATCGTGTCAGTAATGACCGGATTTTCCAAAATATTTGGGAATTGTATCCAAACTGTTCCATTTGGGCTGTGATTCAGGCAGGGAATATTCCAAGGCTTTCATTGGATGATTGATTATCCTGTGTTCCCCACCTGTTCCACTCCGGATTGTTCCCACCTGTATCATCCAGGAGCACTTGGTCCAGTCCAGGGTCACTTCCTCACACCCCTGGTCCAGTCCAGGGGCTCTTCATTGCTCAGCTGGTTTGGTCAAGGCTTGTCAGGAGCTCCTGAGATCATCGACCAGGTCTGAGGAGAATGGTGGGAGGATGCACCACCACAGAGCCTTCTAAGAAAGATGGGGACAAACTTTTTTTAGGGCCTAGATATGGTGTGATAGGACAAATGGTTTTAAACTAAAAAAAGCCAGGTTTGAAGTAGATATAACCAAGAATTTTTTACACTGAGGGTGGTGAAACACTGGTACAAGTTGCCCAAAGAGGTGATGCGTCATCCCTGGAAACATTCAACAGCAGGTTGGATGGGGCTCTGAACAACCTGATGTAAATGAACATGTCCTTGCTCATTACAAGGGAGCTGGAATAGATGAACTCCAAAGGTCCCTTCCTACCAAAACTCTTCCATCATTCTACTGGAGCCAAGGCTGACAAGGATCATCCAGGTTTCAGACCCAGCTGAGCATCCCCTTTGATGGCCCATCTGGCAGCTCTGCTAAAAAGCTGCTGCAAAGAACCTCCAGACCTAAAGGAGCTTTTGTGCTGGGCTCAGCTGTGGCTCTCAGGGCTGGGGGGTTGGCTTTTGGCTGCCAGGTGCCCACCAGGGCTCTCTCACTCCTTCTTCACTCCCCTTGGTGCCTGCAGGGTTGTTTCTCTCACATTTCTCTCACTCCTCCCTGGGTTACAGCACCCTGGATTTTATCCTTTCTCCAAAGGGTTATCACACAGGTGCCTCTGGAATTGCTTTTTGGCTCAGCTTTGGGCACTGGCTGGTCCATTTTGGAGCCACCTGAAACTGGCTCTCTCTGACACAGAGTCAACTCTTGATCTCCTCTTCCCTAAAGGAAACCTGCAGCCCCCTCACTGCTACCAAACTTTACACACAGAGTCATTTAAGTGCCCAGGAATACAGGAGGTCACTGAGCTTATTAATTCCTCAGTTTGGTTAAACAAGACTTGGTCCTCTCCCTGTCCCTGACTGCAGGTTCTTTCTGTCAGAGCAGAGCTGGGCTGGACCTCAGCCGTGCTTTGCTCCAGAGCCTGCTGGGGTGGGGGCAGATGGCAATGGCAGAGGGACTGAGGTGCCCCAAGGAGAGCAAACCCTGCTGTCCCCAGGGCCAGAGAGACACAGGGCTGGGCTGGGCAGCCTGGCAGGACAGGGCTTTGCTGCCTGGGGGGTCTCTGCCACCGTGGAGGGCCTGGAGGCTTCAGGTGACTCTGATCAGCAGGAAGGACAAGGTGCTGATGGAAATGTCCTTGGCTTTGGACATCCTGTGATCCAGGAACACTGTGAAAATCACTGGTCTGTTCCTTGGCTGCAGCATCAAAGGGATGGCTAAGGGTTATCAAGCATTGCAACAGAATGTCCAGGGAAGTGGTTGAGTCACCACAAAATCATAGAATTGTTAAGGTTGGAAAAGACCTCTGAGATCATGGAGTGCAACCATTAACCCAACACTGGCATCTTCACCGCTGAGCCGTGTCCCCAAGTGCCACAGCTCAATGTTTTTGAACACTTCCAGGGATGGTGACTGTAAGACCACAGGTTTGAGCTACAAGCTCATTGAAGAGGTTTTACTTTGAAAAATAGAAAAGGCACCAAAAATTTCCACCCTCCAAACATTTGAAAAAGGCCTTCAGTTCTTTGAATACCTTGAGAGAGACCACAAGGGAGAAGACACTGCACACGTTTTCTCAAGTGGTCAGAAAACACACTTTTAATGGCAAAGTTTAGAAAAAAACGAAGCTTGGCAAAAGGTTATAGGGCAACATTCAATCAGAATAGAGCATTCCCCAAAGCATTGACTGATCATATACCAACCCATCCCAGTCAGCTGGATGGTTTATTGACAATGTGTACTGAGAGGTGGGACCTCCGATGCCATAGAAACCCCTCCCCCTGGATTAGGAAGCCTTTGGAATTCATGAGGTGTTCCAGTGGAGCATGAAAATGATCAGCAATTTTCCTAAAGCAAAGAACCAAGCAGAACAAAGCAAGGCCCCAGCAGGTGCAGAGCAAAGGTCCCCCCATCCCTCTGTGCCCTGTGGCCGCTGAGGCGGCAGCGCAGGCCCGAGGCGGTGCCGGGTCCCGGTGCAGCCGGGGCAGAGCGGCGGCTGCGCGAGCGGCAACCCCGGCGGTGAGTGCGGCAGCCCCGTGGCAGCGGCGGCTCCGGGCAGACACGGCCCCGCTCCAGCGCTGCCGCCTCAGCGGCGCTCAGGGGACGGCGCGGCGGCTCCGGGGGCAGCGGCCGGGGACTCCCTGTCGGGGCAGCCCCGGGCACCAAAGAGGACCAGGGCCCGCCGTGTTCTCAGCTTGGTTCTCTGCAGTTCTCCCGGCATCTGAGCACAGGATGGGATGGGGAAATTGAGCTAAACCAGAACAGGAGCTCATGGAACCGAGTGGCCATTGGGACACTGCAGGGCCTCCTGGAATCCAGGGGCCGGTGGGACACTGGGGAGCCTCTTGGA
>NW_020919371.1:0-1370 GCF_003984885.1 Neopelma chrysocephalum | reverse complement strand
CTTTTCCCCCCCAAATTCCCCCCTAAATTCCCACTTTTCCCCCCTGAAATTCTCTCCCTAAATTCCCACTTTCCCCCCCCAAATTCCCCCCCTAAATCCCCCAATTTTTGGGTTGTTTTGGGGTGTTTTTGGGTTGTTTTTAGGGACGTGTTCCTGGCCTGGCTCGCCGCCCGCAGCAGCAACAACAACAGCGTCGTCTTCGTCAAGTGAGAAACACCCCAAAAACGCCCAAAAATGGGTTTTTTTCGTGGAATTCTTCGGATTTTTGGGATTTCGGGGCGTTTTGGGGGGTTTTGGGAGGTTTTCGGGGAGGATTTCGGGGTTTGGAATTAAAATTTGGTCGATGGAGCTTCCAGGGGTTGGTTTTTTTTGCGGCTTTTTCGCCTTTAAATCCCCAAAAAATCACCTTTGAACACCAAAAAAATCTTCTTTAAACCCAAAAAAAAATCACTTTTAAACTCCAAAAAAAATTCCCTGTTAAATAAAAAAAAAAATCACTTTTAAACCCCCTAAAAAATCACCTTTAAATCCCCAAAAAAATCACTTTCAAATCCCCAAAAAATCACTTTTGAACCCCCAAAAAAAACACTTTTAAACCTCAAAAAAAATCCCGTTTAGACCCCCAAAAAAATCTCCATTAAATCCCCCAAAAATCTCCTTTAAACCCCCAAAAAATCTCAATTAAACCCTAAAAAAACCCCCATTAAATCAAGAAAAAATCCCCATTAAACCCCCAAAAAATCTCCATTAAACCCCAAAAAAATCCCCATGAAATCAAAAAAAAATCACTTTTAAACCCCCCAAAAAATCCCCATCAAATCCCAAAAAAATCTCCATTAAACCCAAAAAAAATCCCAATTAAACCTCAAAAAAATTCTCATTAAATCAAAAAAAATATCTCTTCTAGAACCCCAAAAAATTCCTATTAAACCCTAAAAAAATCCTGATTAAACCTCAAAAAAATCCCCATTAAATCCCCAAAAAAATCCCGTTTAAAGCCCAAAAAAATCCCCTTTAAAGAACACACCCGAAGCAAGGTTCCTATGGATTTTATTCCTATAAAATAACCCAAATTCACATGTTTTTGGGTTTGGAGATGATGCCGTCGGGGTAGTGCTGCTTGAACTGCGCCACCACGTCGGGGTCCAGCAGGTGGATCCCGTCCAGCTGGTTCCCCAACGTGATCCTGGGGGACAGACAGACCCAAAATCAACTGAAAACACCCCAAAAAATCCTCATTAAACCTCAAAAAAAAATCACTTTTCAACTCCAAAAAAATCCTCATTAAATCAAAAAAAAAATCACATTTAAACCCCAAAAAAATCTCCTTTAAACCTCAAAAAAAATCACTTTTCAACCCCAAAAAAACA
>NW_020919370.1:0-3041 GCF_003984885.1 Neopelma chrysocephalum | reverse complement strand
CGGGCGCGGGCCCGGCGGGCGGGGCGGGTTTATGGCGGCGGCTCTGTCCCTGTCCGCCCTCGCTGCCAGGCTCTCCCAGTCGGCCGCTGCCCGCTCCTACGGCGTCTTCTGCAAGGGGCTCACCAGGACCCTCCTCATCTTCTTCGACCTGGCCTGGAAGCTCCGCATCAACTTCCCCTACCTCTACATCGTCGCGTCCATGATGCTCAACGTGCGGCTGCAGGTGGGCGGGGGCGGCGGGGCCGGGCCGGGGGGGTGTCCGGGGGTCACGGCCGGGCCGGGGCCGCTGCGGCTCCCCCGGTGAGGGCGGGGCGCGGCCGGGCGGGTCCCGCCGTGCCCGCCCTGGGGCTGTTGCCCTGCCCGGTGTCCCCCGGGAATGTCGCTCGGATGCAGCCCTGGAGGAGACTCGCCCTTGCCCGTGGCCAGGTGCGAGTGCCCCGCTGTGCTGCTCGCTCTCCGCGTTCTCCAGTTTATTCGTGTTCCTGAGCCGTAGTTAACTCAAAGACAGGCAATAAATTGTGAATATATGCACATTTTAAGGAGCAAAGAAAACAATTTCCTTCATTGGTTTGTTGGGTTTTTGTTTGGTTTGGTGGTTTGTTTTTTTTTTAAATCAGGACAGTTGCAGCAGGGAAAATGCAGAGAGAGTTTTAAATACCAGTGTCTTTATATAAAATACTAGTTAATATTTAATTTGCATCTCCTCTGTTTCTGCAAAACGTTGAACTCCCTAAACCAGCTTTGACCTGTTGTAGGGTTTAAGTTTCGTTGTTTTTATGATGAAACGAAAGCTTTACTTTAGACTTAGCTGGCAACAGAAGCAAGCGGTGGACTGTCACAACAAACATCTGTTCTAGCCAAGGCTTGGGCACTTTCTCCTCGTAAACAGCTGTAATGAAAGTTTTGACATCTGGCCAGTGGCCGAGTGCTGAGAGACAAGACAGTTTGTGACTTGTAAAAGTTAAGCTAAAATGGGAAGAGGCCAAAACATGACATCTCTTATTTTTATTTTTGGGATTCGTCCTACAGCTCTGAACCTTGAAAATGAGCCACGTGGCCAGGAGTTGTACCTGTAGTTTAGTAACCTTGGTAGCTGAAAAAACGTGCCTTTGCTTGTTATCAGTGTTGGCACATAATAGTTCTCTTGGAACAACATCAGCCTGTCCTTTGACTGCACTACAGCTGATCCCGCTGGTGCAGCCAGTCTGACCAGTTCCCTTGGGAAGCTGTGCATGGTCCAGTGTTATTTCCAGTATTGTGGGTCTGATTTCAGCTTGCACTTCTGTTTACAGGAGGATTACTTTACTATTTACCTTCAATGTTAAGTTTCTAATCTGTCCCAGCCCGTGTTTCTGTTGGATAAGGGAAATGGTGCTGTCACACAGCGAATCTCTTGCTGCTCGTTTGCTGACTCACTTTCACATCTGTCACCAAAAGAGAGTTTGCAGCAGATTAAACTGAAACTACAGAAGAAAGCTGGTTTTTGGGTATGCTTCCTACCCCTCTGGATGTGTTCAAGCAGCCTATAGGGAGACTTGTCTGTTTGGACAACTGTTACTTTTTATAGCTGGGTTATTCTTTATGTTAAAGATTTTTAATTATTTTTTTTTGGTCTGTATATGAGGCACCAAGAAACTGGGATATCAGTGTAATAACTTTCTGCATTCTTTCTCTTTAGGTCCATATTGAGATCCACTGACTGGTGACTTGGTGTGCTGCTTGCACTGTATGCTGTCTGTCACACTTCTCTTCCAATCCAGCCTGTTGTGAAGCAGCAGAGCTGTGCTCATGTGCTCCAGGACTATGAAGAAAGAAGATTTAACCCAGAACCCAGTATGTGACGATGACCCAGCTCATCCCAAGGCAGCAGCTCACCTGACACATGTGCATTCCATGTTGGACAGTTCTCAATATCTGAGTAGCAGTTTACAAGAATTATTTAACACGAGGAATTGTTCTCTCTTCAATACTATACCTCTGCCTTCTGTTGGCAAGGAAATGTCTCTGAGTTTCAGTGAATCAGCAGGGATGAACTCCAGTGCAGCTGCTCCTTGGAAGGATTCATTTCATCTGCATTTTTCTTCTGGCAAAGACAGTCCTGATCTGGTTTCTCACTGCATTGATGGTATTTCAGTAACAGGCTGGCTGGAGAAAGCTTGTAGCCTTTCTGGAGACTTCAGCTCCTGCTGTCCAGGAGACAACTCTGTATGTTTTGCACAATTCTGGCTGGGACATTTGCAGTGTAATAAAAACCTGCGGTTTCTGGGATTAGAAACGAGCAGCAGCAAAGAGAATGAAGTGCAGTTTGCATTTTTGAAAGCGTTGGAGCTTGGTGGACTTCCTGATCCCTGTTGTATTCCAGCTGCCTCCCTGAACGACTCGTATGCTATGGGACTCCTAAACAACCAAAAACCAGGGTTCTTTCTTTGTTACTTAAACCTTGTATCTTCAGAGCAAACACTTGGATACGAGCAAATGCTTCTGAATGTACAATATGTGGCTAATAATTTTCCCATCATACAGCTGGTCATTTCTGTGCTAGCTTTTGCACTAGCAGGTCTCTGGTGTGCAGTAGTCAGGGTAAAGTACTGAGATTTTAGTAACTACTATTTTTAATATTAACAGAAATTTAAATAACAGAGAAAAGGTCTCAGTTCAGGTTTTAGTGAGAAGTAGCTAGCTAAAGTAAAAATTATACTTGTGTAATTGCTAGTGAAACTGGCTGTTGGAAGAATAGGGACTTCTTTTTTGTAAGAAATATCTGCATCTGTGTGGAAAGAACTTCATAATTTCCAGACTCTTTGGGACTTTGCAGGCCTGTTGTTAACACTAAACTAGAACCCAGTTTGATTAGCACAGATCCTTTTTTTTCTTTAGGGTTTGTATTAGTGCAGTGTTTTAGCTACTACTATTTACAGCCATTTCCAGTGAAACTGTTTCTTGTAGAATTGAATTCTTGCTCTGAATCCAACAGTGACTAATACATCAATTCTTAAAACACTTTGAACTGGAAAGCTGTTGAGAGGGTGGTCTTCAATACA
>NW_020919369.1:0-3183 GCF_003984885.1 Neopelma chrysocephalum | reverse complement strand
AAGATGCAGACAACTGGTTTTCCGATGGCAGCAGCTTTGTGAAGCAAGGAGTAAGGATGGCAGGCTACGCAGTGACCACAACAGAGGAGGTAATCGAATCAAACCCTTTACCTGCAGGGACCTCAGCACAAAAAGCTGAACTGATAGCTCTTACCCGAGCTCTGGAATTAGCAGAGGGTATACGAATTAACATTTGGACAGATTCTAAGTATGCCTTCTCTGTCGTGCATGCTCACGGAGCAATCTGGAAAGAAAGAGGTCTGCTAACTACCCAAGGGAAAACCATCAAACACGCAGAAGAAATTCTACAATTGCTAGAAGCAGTCCAACTCCCAGAACAAGTGGCCATAATGCATTGCAAGGGACACCTGAAAGGTAACACTGTTCCAGAAATAGGAAATAGAAAAGCTGATGCAGAAGCTAAAGCAGCTGCTGCAAGAACCGAAGAAGTAGTCATAACAGCTTTAGTACCAGGAGAGCTAAATACTAATTTTCAACCAAACTATCAGGAATCAGATCATAGGTGGATCCAAAGGAATAAAGGTAAATTGTTAGACAATGGGTGGGGTCAATTAGAAACAGGACAATTAATAATACCGGGCAAATTAATGTGGCAATTTGTGAAAACTGAACACGAAAAAGCCCACTGGAGTTTAGATCCACTTTATCAATATTTGCAGACTAGGATAGCCGGCCCAAAACTATTCACTACCATAAAACAAGTCACGTCCCAATGTGAAAGATGCCTGAAAAATAACCCAAATACAGGAACCAAAATACATTTAGGAGCAATAAATCGAGGCAAATTCCCAGGTGAAGTATGGCAAATTGACTTCACTGAACTTCCAAGAAAAGGGGGGTATAAATATTTATTGGTGCTAACAGACACATTTTCTGGGTGGCCTGAAGCATTCCCCTGCAGGACAAGCAAAGAAAGAGAAGTTATTAGAGTCTTATTAAATGAAATCATACTACGATTCGGAATACCAAGAAACATCTCTTCAGACAGAGGTTCACAATTTTGTGCAACAGTCGTAAGAGCAATAAGCAAGGCATTGCAAATTAAATGGCAATTACATACGCCATACAGACCTCAAGCCAGTGGACAGGTAGAGAAAATGAATCATCTTATCAAACAACAAATTGCGAAAATATGCCAAGAAACTAATTTACAATGGTATCAGGCTTTGCCTATTGCTCTAATCAGACTAAGGGTCAAACCTCGATCAAAAGAAAAACTGAGTCCATTTGAAATACTCTATGGTCGACCTTATGCTATGCAAGTTGTGAATAGCGATGCTGTAGATCAAATAGGTAACCAGTATATCTATGATTATATAATTACTGTAGGAAAACACTTTGATAAAAATACTGCTGTAGTAATAGAACATCAACCCAAACAGCCTGATTGTAAGTTGCATCCATTTAACCCCGGTGATTGGGTATATGTTAAGAATCTTCTAGGAAAACCCCTACAAGAAAAGTGGGAGGGACCTTTCCAAGTGCTGCTGACCACCTTCACCGCGGTTCGAATAAAAGAACGGCCTACCTGGATCCACTATTCTCGAATTAAGAAAGCTCCAGACAACAAACAAGAAGACTCAACGAGATAACGGGATGAATCCAGTCATCTCCCAGACTCTCTCCGTACTAACCATTGGACTTTCGATAAGTACTATCGGATTAGCGGTAAATGTCACTCTACCCCGGAACCCTATCCCGGAGTGGCCCTGGTCTAATGCCTACACATCTGCTATATACGAATACCCACCTATGGCTGTTTATGTTATGTTCAATGACAAGCCATACACACTAAGACAATGGAAAAGGAGTAATATTCTGCTAGGGCGGAAAGGAGATAATGTTCAAATAGGATGCCGAGGATTAGATACTCCAATAGAACAAATAAACAACATCTCATTTCCAGCCGAAAAGGTAGAGAGAATTACCTTAACCATAGAATCCAAACAAAACCTCTCTATCACATATAGTCGCGCAGCAAGTGGACGTCATACTGCCTGGATTATAAGAAAAGGACCAATTTTCTGTTGGTGGGATGAAATAAGAAAGGGACAAGAACCCAATCCACAATGCGAAATTAGAATCTTATTAAATCAACCAGTAACAGTTTTCTGTAAACGAGAAAGCAGAAATACTGCCAGAATCTGGAAATTTGAGATCGAACCCACCTCTAAAATTATCACAGAACCACCTGAAGAAACCACTTACACTCCCACAACCCCCTCACCAAGTTGCAGAGGGATACATAATTTGACCTTTGTAGGACCGCAAGTGATAAGGCAGTCAAATGAACTAAAATTACTGATAGACCCTACTTATTCCTTGAAAAAGATCCAAATGAACATCCAAACAGATATTACACACCTGCAAAAAAATTGTCAGCCCTTTATACAACAAAGCCTCAAAGGTTGGAACGCATGGCTAACAGCTAGATCACCCCCTAAACGAACACGAAGGAATGTGGCTGGATGGGCCGGCACTGGACTAGGCATACTGAATACCATAGACCAAAAAGTACTCATGAATAAGCTGAGTGCTGTCACTTCTAATTTGGGGAAACTTAAAGTTCCCTTGAGCACATCTATACTCACTTTGGCCGAGACCCAATCGCTAGCAGTCAAATTATTAACTTTAATAGCAAATCATACTGCTAAAGATTTTCTTGAAATTGCGGATTACACCGGGAATGTTAGCAGAGAAACAGGGCTAGCCATCCAGTGTATCCAGACACAACAGTGGGTACAAACAGTGGCAGCAGGAATCTTGAGAGAAGGAACATCAGGAACATTACCTCAAGAAATAAGAGAAATAATGCTAAGGAACAGCTCTACTAGTAAGTTCGAAAAGGATCACCAGGCTTGGTGGCAATTAGTAAATTTTACTTACAACCCGCAACACGAACATATTGAAGCTTATGTTCTCACTATTAGTGCTGCAGAAGAGAAAGTTATCTTTCCCGTTTTAACTTTAGGAGCTATACACCAGAATGTTGTCATCAAGCCCGTAGATCATAATGTTTGGGCTAGCTATGATAATGCTAAGAATAAATGGCAATCAATTAGCACAGAAGCATGTATTCCTAGAGGACAATTAGGATATATTTGCGAAAATGCCATAGTAGAAGCAGAAGATTTATGCTTAGATGCTGAGAACAGTGTATGC
>NW_020919368.1:0-2148 GCF_003984885.1 Neopelma chrysocephalum | reverse complement strand
CTGGGGGGTTACTGAGGGACACTGGGAGGGCACTGGGTGGGCCTGGGGAGTTACTGGGGGATTACCAGGACACACGAGGGGACACTGGGAGGTTACTGGGCCATACTGGGGGTTACTGGGTGCTCACTGGAGGATCACTGGGCCATACTGGGGGGCAGTGGGAGGTCACTGGGACACACTGGCTGGTCACTGAGGGGGTTACTGGGCCATACTGAAGGTCACTGGAAGGTCATTGGGATATACTGGGGGCACTGGGATCCCCTTATCCGGAGGTAGTATATCTGCCCCCCCGATATTGGGGGCACCCACAGGACCCCTTCCCTGGGGGCTGGGGGACCCCAGGAACCCCACTGCTGGACTTTAGGGAACCCCCCAAAATCCCCTCAAACCCCTGAAATCCCCTCAGAAATCGACCCCTCGACCCATCGAAACCTCCTCCAGGTCCCCTCAAATCCCCTCAGAGACCTCATCCCTCCCCAGCACCCCCTAAACCCTCTCAGTGACCCGCAAAACCCCCCTGAAACCTCCCAAGCCCATTCAGGGACCCCCCAATCCCCCTCAAGGACCCTCAAAACCGTCTGGGACCCCTTAAACCCCTTAGAGACCCCAAAACTGCCTAAAAGGTCCCCGCAAAGCCCCCCAAAACCCCCAAACCTCCTCAGAGACCCCCAAAGCCCACCTGGGACCCCCCAAGTCTCCTCAGAAACCAAACCGCCCACAGAGACTTCCAAACCCCTTCAGGGACCTTTTATTTCCCCCGTGATTCCCTCAGGACACCAAACCCCCTCAGGAACCCCTCAAAACGTCCCCGGGAACCCCCGAACTCCTCCGTTAAACCCTCCCGAGCCCTCCAACCCACAGCCGCGCTCCCCGCAGCCCCCGAGGGGATCCCCAGACCCCGCTCTCGCCGCCCCCCCGCCAGCTCACACAGCTCAATGCAGACCCCGCCGCCAGCACGGATTCCCGGCAGCCAACATGGCGCCCGCTCTGCGCGCGCACCGCCTGGACTGACCCGCCCCGCAGCCAATCAGCGCGCGGACACGACCCCTGCCCGCCCTCCGCCCTGCGCGGTGCATTGTAGGAGTTAAAGTGGTCGCGCGCTGATTGGCTGCGGCGGTGTTCTCGAAACGCGGTGCGCGCGCAGAGCGCCGTGTTGGCTGCCGGGAATCGGTGCTGGCGGCGGGGCCTCCCTTTGTCTGTGTGAGCTGGCACGGGGGGTGCGGGGGAGCGGGGCTCTGAGGATCCCCTCGAGGGCTGCGGGGAGCGCGGCCGTGGGTGGAAAGGCTGGAGGGCTCGGGAGGGTTTAGCGCGGGGGGGTTCGGGGGTTCCCGAGGGTCAGATCGCAGGGCCGTGTAACCCTCTCGGGGGCCGCGGGGCCCGGGGGCCTCCCAGGAACCCGGATGTTGGATCGGTTTCTGACAAAGTCCCTTGGAAAAAAAAATTCTAAACCAGCCAACCAAAGAAAGAACCCTAAAAAGGAAAAGTGAGGAAAAGGTGAAGGAAAAACTGCAAGGGCCAGGATGATTTTATTGCTTTGCTTCAGTTTTTCCTTGGTCTTTTCCTTCTCAGATTTTTTACTCCCTTCCTTTACAGAAAGCTCTTCTGCTGTTGTGTGGTTTAGTGGTCCCTTAGAGGCTTTTCGGGGTCCGTGAGGAGGTTTTGGGGGGTCTCTGAGGGGGTTTGGTGTCGTGAGGGGACTTAGGGAGGAGGTTGAAGGTCCCTGAAGGGGTTTGGGAATCCCTGAGGGAGTTTTGGAGTCTCCGAGGGAATTGGGAGGTCCTGGGGGGCTTGCGGGGGGTGTCTTTGAAGGAGTATTAGGGGTTTCTAGGGGCATTTAGGGAGTCCCAGACGGTTTTGAGGGTCAGCAAGAGGGTCTTGGGTACACCAGGGGGGTCGCAGATCTCACCTGCTCATGGTGCTGCCCCTCCTCTTTCCCCTCAGACATCATTAACCCTCCCCCAAATATCCCCTAGCCCCCATTTTCCCTTTAATCCCCTCCCCCCACAGATCCCTCTGACCCCCCAAAACCCCTTTTAACTCCCCTAAATGCCCCAAAGCATTCCAAAAGTCCCCAAATCCCCATCCAACCCCCCCCAAATCTCCCCCAGACCCCCCCATCCCTTCCAACTCCCCCCAAAGAGGGATCAC
>NW_020919367.1:0-387 GCF_003984885.1 Neopelma chrysocephalum | reverse complement strand
ATCCCATGGAATCAGGGATGGGACATCCCGTGGAACCAGAGATGGACAAAAAGATGGACCAAGGGATGGGACACCAAGGAGAACTAAAGATGGGCCATCCCATGGACCCAGGGATGGGACATCCCATGGACCCAGGGATGGCGAACACCATGGAGGGATGGACCAAGGGATGGGACATCCCATGGAACCAAGGATGGGACATTCCATGGACCAAGAGATGGGACATCCCATGGACCCAGGGATGGGGAACATCACGGAGGGATGGACCAAGGGATGGGACATCCCATGGAACCAAGGATGGGACATTCCATGGACGCAGAGATGGACCAAGGGATGGGACATCCCATGGAATCAGGGATGGGACATCCCGTGGAACCAGAGATGGAC
>NW_020919366.1:1603-6500 GCF_003984885.1 Neopelma chrysocephalum | reverse complement strand
GCAGGCGAGAGCCGGAGGGTCAGGCCCCTCCTTCTGGGCAAAAAGGTCCGTCGTTGGTGTCCCGGTGAGACGGACGGCCGGGGGCTAAAATTGCATATGGTCGAGGATTCCTTCTAGACCGAAGGCGCCAGGACCGGGAGCCCTGGCTGCGCGCGTAGAGCCGATCGCGGCGCACAAATAGCAGGCGAGAGCCGGAGGGTCAGGCCCCTCCTTCTGGGCAAAAAGGGCCGTCGTTCACTGGCCGGAGCGCATGCCAGTCGGGGGCTAAAATTGCATACGGTGGAGGATTCCTTCCAGACCGAAGGCGCCAGGACCGGGAGCCCCGGCTGCGCGTGTAGAGCCGATCTTGGCCCACAAGTAGCAGGCGAGAGCCGGAGGGTCAGGCCCCTCCTTCTGGGCAAAAAGGGCCGTCGTTCGTGGGCCGGTGCGCCGGACGACCGGGGGCTAAAATTGCATACGGTCGAGGATTCCTTCCAGACTGAAGGCGCCAGGAACGGGAGCCCCAGCTGCGCGCGTAGAGTCGATCGCGGCGCACATATATCAGTTGAGAGCCGGAGGGTCAGGCCCCTTCTTCTGGGCAAAAAGGGCCGTTGATCATGGGACAGTGCGCCTCCCGGCCAGGGGTAAAATTGCATACGGTCGAGGATTCCTTCCAGACCGAAGGCGCCAGGACCGGGAGCCCCGGCTGCGTGCGTAGAGCCGATCGCGGCGCACAAATAGCAGGCGAGAGCCGGAGGGTCAGGCCCCTCCTTCCGGGCAAAAAGGCCCGTCTTTCACTGGCCAGAGCTCTGGCTGGCCGGGGGCTAAAATTGCATACGGTGGAGGATTCCTTCCAGACCGAAGGCGCCAGTACCGGGAGCCCTGGCTGCGCGCGTAGAGCCGATCGCGGCGCACAAGGGGCAGGCAGTATCCAGAGGGTCAGGCCCCTCCTTCTGGGCAAAAAGGGCCGTCGTTCGTGTGCCGGTGCGCCGCCCGGCCGGGGCCTAAAATTGCATACGGTCGAGTATTCCTTTCAGACCGAAGGCGCCATGACCGGTAGCCCCGGCTGCGCACGTACAGTCAATCGCGGCGCACAAACAGCAGGTGAGAGCCGGAGGGTAAGGCCCCTCCTTCTGGCCAAAATGGCCGTTGTTCGCTGGCCGGTGCTCCGGCTGACCGGGGTCTTAAATTGCATACGGTGGAGGATTCCTTCCAGACCGAAGGCGCCAGGACCGGGAGCCCCGGTTGCGCGCGTAGAGCCGATCGCGGCGCACAAGGGGCAGGCGGGATCCAGAGGGTCAGGCCTCTCCTTCTGGGCAAAAAGGGCCGCCGTTCCTGTGCCGGTGCGTCGGCCGGCCGGGGGCTAAAATTGCATACGGTCGAGGATTCCTTCCAGACCGAAGGCGCCAGCACCGGGAGCCCCAGCTGCGCGCGTACAGCCGATCGCGGTGCACAAATAGCAGGCGAGAGCCGGAGGGTCAGGCCCCTCCTTCCGGGCGAAATGACCGTCGAACGCTGGCCGGCGCGCCTGCCTGTGGGTGGCTAAAATTGCATACGGTCGAGGATTCCTTCCAGACCGAAGGCGCCAGGAACGGGAGTCATGGCTGCACACGTAGAACCGATCGCGGCGCACAAATAGCAGGTGAGTGCCGGAGGGTCAGGCCCCTCCTTCTGGGCAAAAAGGGCCGTCGTTCGTGTGCCGGTGCGCTGCCAGTCTGGGGCTAAAATTGCATACAGTCGAGGATTCCTTCCAGACCGAAGGCGCCAGGACCGAGAGCCCCGGCTGCACGCGTAGAGCCGATCGCGGCACACAAATAGCAGGCGAGAGCCGGAGGGTCAGGCCCCTCCTTCTGGGCAAAAAGGCCCGTCGTTCGTGTGCCGTTGCGCCGCCCGGCCGGGGGCTAAAATTGCATACGGTCGAGGATTCCTTCCAGACCGAAGGCGCCAGGACCGGGAGCCCTGGCTGCGCGCGTAGAGCCGATCGCGGCGCACAAGGGGCAGGCGGTATCCAGAGGGTCAGGCCCCTCCTTCTGGGCAAAAAGGGCCGCCGTTCGCGGGCCGGTGCGCCGGCGGGCCGTTGGCTAAAATTGCATACGGTCGAGGATTCCTTCCGGACCGAAGGCGCCAGGACCGGAAGCCCCGGCTGCGCGTAGAGCCGATCGCGGCGCACATATATCAGGCGAGAGCCGGAGGGTCAGGCCCCTTCTTCTGGGCAAAAAGGGCCGTCGATCATTGGACGGTGCGCCGCCCGGCCGGGGTCTAAAATTGCATATGGTCGAGGATTCCTTCCAGACCAAAGGCGCCAGAACAGGGAGCCCCGGCTGCGCACGTACAGTCGATCGCGGCGCACAAACAGCAGGTGAGAGCCGGAGGGTAAGGCCCCTCCTTCTGGCCAAAATGGCCGTTGTTCGCTGGCCGGTGCTCCGGCTGACCGGGGTCTAAAATTGCATACGGTGGAGGATTCCTTCCAGACCGAAGGCGCCAGAACCGGGTGCCCCGGCTGCGCGCGTAGAACCGATCGCGGTGCACAAATAGCAGGCGAGAGCCGGAGGGTCAGGCCCCTCCTTCTGGGCAAAAAGGGCCGTCGTTCGCTGCCTGGAGCGTCTGCCTGTCGGGGGCTAAAATTGCATACGGTCGAGGATTCCTTCCAGACCGAAGGCGCCAGGACCGGGAGCCCCAGGTGCGCGCGTAGAGCCGATCGCGGTGCACAAGGGGCAGGAGAGAGCCAAAGGGTCAGGCCCCTCCTTCTGGGCAAAAAGGGCCGTCGTTTATGGGCCGGTGCTCCGGCCGGCCGGGGGCTAAAGTTGCATACGGTCGAGGATTCGATCCAGACCGAAGGCGCCAGGACCGGGAGCCCCGGCTGCGCGCGTAGAGCCGATCGCGGCGCACAAGGGGCAGGCTAGAGCCGGAGGGTCAGGCCCCTCCTTCTGGGCAAAAAGGGCCGTCGTTCACTGGCCGCAGCGCCTGCCTGTCGGGGTTAAAATTGCATACGGTCGAGGATTCCTTCCAGACCGAAGGCGCCAGGACTGGGAGCCCCGGCTGCGCGCGTAGAGCCGATCGCGGCGCACAAATAGCAGGCGAGAGCCGGAGGGTCAGACCCTCCTTCTGGGCAAAGAAAGCCGTCGTTCGTGGTCCAGCGCACCGGGCGGTCCACGGCCGGCTGAGGGCCCCAATCGGATACGGACGAGGATTCCTCCAAGACCGGACGCGTTGGGTTGGGAGCCACGGCTGCGCTCGTAGAGCCGAGCGAGGCGCACAAAGGGCAGGCGAGAGTCGCAGGGTCAGGCCCCTCCTTCTGGGAAAATAGGGCCGCCGTTCACAAGCCAGCGCCACGGCAGGTCGGGGGCTAAAATTGCATACAGTCGAGGATTCCTTCCATACCGAAGGCGCCAGGACCGGGAGCCCCGGCTGCGCGCATAGAGCCGAGGAAGACACACAAAGGGCAGGCGAGAGCCGGAGGGTCAGGCCCCTCCTTCTGAGCAAAAAGGGCCGTCGTTTGCGGGCCGGCGAGCCGGCCAGTCTGGGGCCAAAATCGGATACGGTGGAGGATTCCTTCCAGACCAAAGGTGCCAGGACCGGGAGCCGCGGCTGTGTGCGTAGAGCCGATCACGACGCACAAATAGCAGGCGAGAGCCAGAGGGCCAGGCCCCTCCTTCTGGGCAAAAAGGGCCATCGTTCGTGTACCGGTGCACCCGCCGGCCTGGGGCTAAAATTGCATACAGTCGAGGATTCCTTCCAGACCGAAGGCGCCAGGACCGGGAGCCCCGACTGCGCGCGTAGAGCCGATCGCGGCGCACAAGGGGCAGGCTAGAGCCGGAGGGTCAGGCCCCACCTTCTGGGCAAAAAGGGCCGTCGTTCGTGGGCCGGTGCGCTGGTCGTCCGGGGGCTAAAATTTTATACCGTAGAGGATTCCTTCCAGACCAAAGGCGCCAGGACCGGGAGCCCCAGCTGCACACGTAGAGCTGATGGCGGCGCACAAGGTGCAGGCGAGAGTCGGAAAGTCAGGCCCCTCCTTCTGGGCAAAAAGGGCCGTCGTTCGTGTGCCGCTGCGCCGGCCGGCAGGGGGCTAAATTTGCATACGGTCGAGGATTCCTTCCAGACCGAAGGCGCCAGGACCGGGAGCCCCGGCTGCGCGCGTAGAGTCGATCGTGGCGCACAAATAGCAGGCAAGAGCAGGAGGGTCAGGCCCCTCCTTCTGGGAAAAAAGGGCCGTCGTTCGTGTCCCAGTGCGCTGCCGACCGGGGGCTAAAATTGCATATGGTCGAGGATTCCTTCCAGACCGAAGGCGCCAGGACCGGGAATCCCGGCTGCGTGCGTAGAGCCGGTCACGGCGCAAAACGGGCAGGCGAGAGCAGGAGGGTCAGGCCCCTCCTTCTGGGCAAAAAAGGCCGTCGTTCATGGGACCGCGCACCAGCCGACCGGGGGCTAAAATTGCATACGGTGGAGGATTCCTTCCAGACCGAAGGCGCCAGGACCGGGAGCCCCGGCTGCGCGCGTAGAACCGATCGCGGCGCACAAATAGCAGGCGAGAGCCAGAGGCTCAGGCCCCTCCTTCTGGGCAAAAAGGGCCGTCCTTCGTGTGCCGGTGCGCCGGCGGGCCGTGGGCTAAAATTGCATACGGTCGAAGAATCCTTCCAGACCGAAGGCGCCAGCACCGGGAGCCCCGGCTGCGCGCGTAGAGCCGATCGCTGCGCACAAATACCAGGCGAGAGCCGGAGGGTCAGGCCCCTCCTTCTGGGCAAAAAGGGCCATTGTTCTTGTGCCGGCGCGATGGCCGACCGGTGGCTCAAATTGCATACGGTCGAGGATTCCTTCCAGACCGAAGGCGCCAGCACCGGGAGCCCCTGCTGTGCGCGTAGAGCCGATCGCGGGGCACCAAGGGCAGGTGAGAGCCGGAGGGTCAGGCCCCTCCTTCTGG
>NW_020919366.1:986-1503 GCF_003984885.1 Neopelma chrysocephalum | reverse complement strand
CGCGTAGAACCGATCACGGCGCACAAATAGCAGGCGAGAGCCGGAGGTCAGGCCTCTCCTTCTGGGCAAAAAGGGCCGTCCTTCCTGTGCCGGTGCGCCGGCAGGCCGGGGTCTAAAATTGCATACGGTCGAGGATTCCTTCCAGACCGAAGGCGCCAGGACCGGGAGCACGGGCTGCGCGCGTAGAACCGATCGCGGCGCACAAATAGCAGGCGAGAGCCGGAGGGTCAGGCCCCTCCTTCTGGGCAAAAAGGGCCGTCGTTCGCTGCCTGGAGCGTCTGCCTGTCGGGGGCTAAAATTGCATACGGTCGAGGATTCCTTCCAGACCGAAGGCGCCAGGACCGGGAGCCCCAGGTGCGCGCGTAGAGCCGATCGCGTTGAACGAATAGCAGGTGAGAGCCGGAGGGTCAGGCCCCTCCTTCTGGTCAAAAAGGGCCGTCATTCTTGTGCCGGTGCGCTGGCAGGCCGGGTTCTAAAATTGCATACGGTGGAGGATTCCTTCCAGACCGAAGGCGCC
>NW_020919366.1:490-886 GCF_003984885.1 Neopelma chrysocephalum | reverse complement strand
GCGGCGCACAAATAGCAGGCAAGAGCCGGAGGGACAGGCCCCTCCTTCTGGGCAAAAAGGGCCGTCGTTCGCTGGCCGGTGCGCCGGCCGGCCGGGGGCTAAAATGGCATACGGTCGAGGATTCCTTCCAGACCGATGGCGCCAGGACCGGGAGCCCCGGCTGCACGCGTAGAGCCGATCGCGGCGCACAAATAGCAGGTGAGAGCCGGAGGCTCAGGCCCCTCCTTCTGGGCAAAAAGGGCCGTCGTTCGTGTGCCGGTGCGCCGGCCGGCTGGGGGCTAAAATTGCATACGGTAGAGGATTCCTTCCAGACCAAAGGCGCCAGAACAGGGAGCCCCGGCTGCGCGCATAGAGCCGATCGCGGCGCACAAATAGCAGGCGAGAGCCGGAGGGTCA
>NW_020919366.1:0-390 GCF_003984885.1 Neopelma chrysocephalum | reverse complement strand
ACCGGGAGCCCCAGCTGCACGCGTAGAGCCGATAGCGGTGCACAAGGGACAGGCGAGAGCTTGAGGGTCAGGCCCCTCCTTCTGGGCAAAAAGGGCCGTCGTTCGTGTCCCGGTGAGACGGACGGCCGTTGGCTAAAATTGCATACGGTCGAGAATTCCTTCCAGACCGAAGGCGCCAGGACCGGGAGCCCCGGCTGCGCGTGTAGAGCCGATCGCGGCGCACAAATAGCAGGCGAGAGCCGGAGGGTCAGGCCCCTCCTTCTGGGCAAAAAGGTCCGTCGTTGGTGTCCCGGTGAGACGGACGGCCGGGGGCTAAAATTGCATATGGTCGAGGATTCCTTCTAGACCGAAGGCGCCAGGACCGGGAGCCCTGGCTGCGCGCGTAGAGCC
>NW_020919365.1:0-4118 GCF_003984885.1 Neopelma chrysocephalum | reverse complement strand
TGCTTTGGACTCGTGCCTGGCCCGGCCTTGGCTGGGCAGAGAAGGGACAGCCTTTGTGTCCCTGCAGGGCTGGGATTCACTCCCTGCCCCAAAGGCACCCAATGTGTCTGAGAAGCCCTGGGTGGTGCCTGTCCCACAACTGCTGGGAATGGGGACGGGCTTCCTGCACAGGCCCTGTGCTGTCCATGGCAGCTGCTGCACTTGTGCTGCAGAGCCCTGGCACCTGCCCTGGCACTACAGGCCCCTCTTTGGCTATTCAGTCCAGGCTCAGCTGCCCTGAATTAGGTTCAGCATTGAAGGGATGTCCAGGAGAAAACTGCCATTGTACTCTGAGGACATGTAGAAAATACCCCTGAAAAAGAACAGGAGAGAGACCTCTCTCCCTGTGCCACCTGACTCCATTTGGTCACCTGAACACCTCTAGGGGCTGCCCTGGACAGAAGGAACAGTGACAGGTTCCCCTGTCCTACATGTGGGCCCCTTCTGCCACTGAAGTTGGCCAAAACAATGTCCCAGCAGCCTCCAAGAAGATCCCACAGCTTCTGCCCTGTCCGTAGGAACTGCTGCATTGGAGCCTGCAGTTCCCAGCAGGAATCTCGGTCACCTCTGGCCCCTCAGAAGGAACCAGGGCTTTGTGTCCCAGCAGGTCACTCCTGGCTTTGGTCTTCCTTCATTCCCATGGCAGCTGGGACAAGGAGTCACCTGCAGGTGCCTGTTTTGGGCCCACTGAAGTGGGGCAGGAGGAATCCCAGCCCATGGGGGTTGTGGAGGGAGCTGAGTGTCCTCCTGGTCCCAGGTCTGAAAAGCCACAATGAGACACCTCTGTTGACTCAGCTGAGTCCCTTCTCTCAGGGCAGGTGAAGGAGATCCCTCCTGGGCACTGTCTGGGTTTTCTGTCTAATGATGGGACATGAAAAGGGGACTCTTGAACTTGACTCTGTGTCTGTTTGGACAAATGACAGTGCTGAAAGAAGTGTCTGTTCCCAGCTGAGAGAAGGAACATCCTGATTTCCTTCAGCTGTGTGCCAGCAGGTTCCCCTGGAGCCCCAGGGACAGCTGGAGGGAGCCCAGAGGGGCAGAGCAAGGGCTGCCTGGGGCTGTTGCTGTGCTGCTGAGCTGGGCCGGGCTCCTGGCACACAGGGAGCTCCTGGCAACCAAGAAGAGCTTCAAAGAGACAGCTCTGCTGGTGAGCAGCTCCTCTGCACAGCCCAGCAGGGCTGAGGGCACTGCCAGGGCAGCTCAGGGACACCAGCAGGGCACAGACAGAACTTCCAGGGGCTCAGCACTGTCAGGAGGCCTGAGAGCTCCCTGCAGGAGGAATCTTGGCAGGGCTGCACACAGTGAGTCTGTGGCTGCAGGGCAGTGCAGGGGCAGCTCCTGGAGGCATCTCCTAAAGCTGGCCCAGCCCCAGCTGATGGGATGGGTGAGCAGGGGGCTGTTTTGTGGCAGTTTGGCAGAGCTGTGAAGCCGGGGGTGCAGCCAGGGGTGCCCAGGGCTGTGGGGCAGAGCAGGGTCCTGCAGCCCAGGGCGCTGTGCTGGGCAGGGACTCTGCTGCCTGCCAGGGGCAGCTCTCAGCCGGCCCGGGGAGCTGCTCCCAGGGCTGGGGCACAAGGGCTGTGGCCAAGGAGCAAACCTGGAAGCTGAGGGAGGATGTTTTCCATGTCTTGGTGTTGCAGGGTCAGACCTGCTCACAGCCCCAGACCACTACACCATATTGAATGGAGAATCTTTTGCAAAGCTCAGAAAAGACAGGGGCTACAGGAAAGGAATTAGTCCTGAGGTGTGTTTCCTGCTTAGGCATTGTAGCAGAGACATTGTTCTCTCAGTTCAGGAGGCTGCACTGAAATTCCAACTCTTTTACTCTCAGAGATGAATATTTCAGGCAGGATCAGAGATGAGCACAGGATCCTGGGCAGTGCTGAGCCTTCCCTTGGGGGTGGGCACTCTCCTGTCCCAGCCCTTGGCTTCTCTGTGGGAGGGCTCCTGTCCTGCTCCGTCCAGCACAGCTGCACCTCTGGGCTGGCACAGGGGACACTTCACAGAGCTGCCCTTTCAAGCAGCGCTGCCCTGCTCTCAGCACAGATCTTGGTGGGGTTTTTAAAGATGAATCTGTGTGTGAAGTCATCTTCAAGGCAGCCCAAGGGAAAGTGCAGGGCAGATGGGAAACAGACTAAAAGGCACTGCAGCTCTCCTGGCTCTGCAATAAGCAAGGGAGAGCTCAGCCCTTCTGCCTGTCCTGTCTCAACACTCTGCAGATTTCTCATCAGAAAAATTTGACCCTAAGAAAACACCCCCAGGTGTTACAATTGTAACCAAAAAACCCAGTCAAAATTATTTGAAGGATACTCTGTGCCTCTCTCCTGCAGCCCAAATTGCTTCAAGACAACAGTCCAGGAACTGAACTTTTCCATCAAAGCTGGGTTCCATGTGACATCCCCTGTGATCATGAGAGCTGTCCCAAACCAGCTCCATGTCAGCACTGCAGCAGAGCAAAGCTGAGTCCTTGGCAGCACATGGCCAGAGCTCCTGCTCCTCACAGCACCCTCAGAGAGCACAAACCAGAGAAAAGAAATGCCTTGACCTGGAGGGGATTTCCCTGAAAACTGCCCTGGCTTTGCTGAGAGGGGCCTGTCTTAATTGTTCTCTGTGCTTTCCTTTTCTGAACAGACCCTGTGCTAAGGAACAGCAAATGTCCAACAGCAGCTCCACACCCCAGTTCCTCCTCCTGGCATTGGCAGACAGGCGGGAGCTGCAGCTCCTGCACTTCTGGCTCTTCCTGGGCATCTCTCTGGCTGCCCTCCTGGCCAACGGCCTCATCCTCAGCGCCGTAGCCTGCGACCACCACCTGCACACCCCCATGGGCTTCTTCCTGCTCAACCTCTCCCTCACAGACCTGGGCTGCATCTGCACCACTGTCCCCAAAGCCATGCACAATTCCGTCTGGGACAACACAACCATCTCCTACCATGGATGTGCTGCACAGGTCTTTTTCTTTTTCTTCTTCCTCTCAGCAGAGTTTTTCCTCCTCACCACCATGTGCTACGACCGCTACGTTGCCATCTGCAAACCCCTGCACTACGGGACCCTCCTGGGCAGCAGAGCTTGTGCCCACATGGCAGCAGCTGCCTGGGCCGCTGGGTTTCTCAATTCTCTGCTGCACACAGTCAATACATTTTCCCTGCCCCTGTGCCAGGGCAATGCCCTGGGCCAGTTCTTCTGTGAAATCCCACACATCCTCAAGCTCTCCTGCTCACAGTCCTATGTCAGAGAAATTGGGCTCATGGTGGTTGGTGTCTGCTTAGCATTTGGTTGTTTCATTTTCATTGTTTTCTCCTATGTGCAGATCTTCAGGGCTGTGCTGAGGATCCCCTCTGAGCAGGGACGACACAAAGCCTTTTCCACGTGCCTCCCTCACCTGACTGTGCTCTCCCTGTTCCTTGGCACTACAGCATTTGCCTACCTGAAGCCCCCCTCCATCTCCTCCCCATCCCTAGATCTTATTCTCTCAGTTCTGTACTCGGTGGTTCCTCCAGCACTGAACCCCCTCATCTATAGCCTCAAGAACCAGGAGCTCAAGGATGCCCTGAGGAAACTGATAACTGGGTGTTTTTCAGAAGCAAGAAACTCTCCTTTTTTTGCATGTTATGTACCTCATTAAAGGCCAATCCTTTCATGGACTTCGTTAAAGGCCCACCATATGTTTTCTATTTTTTGATCCTAGTAGGGGTGTTTGTGAGAATTTCTTCACACCAAAAAATCTTTATATATATAAATATATATAAAGAGATATTTAATTATATATCCATATATATATCTTTATATATCCATATTTGCAATTCAGTGTTTGCCTTTCTAGCCTGGCCCAGAGGCTGTACAAATTGGGAATTGTACTCACTGTGTGCTTAAACCAAATAAAGAACTCTGCAATGACTTGTTTGCCTGACATCTTTCCTCTCTGACTTCTCTGCAGCTGCAGGGTCGGTGCCTCTGTGCAGAGCTGGGCCAGAAAAGAGTCCCAGCAGAGCAGCACTGCCAGGGAGCAGCAGCCCTTCTCCTGCGGGGCCTCCTCTCCCTTCCCTTCCACACTGTCCTGCAGAGCCCTGTGTTGTTGGAGGCCT
>NW_020919364.1:0-396 GCF_003984885.1 Neopelma chrysocephalum | reverse complement strand
CTCGTGCAGCTCCTGGGGGATGCAGACGGAGAGCTGGTCGCAATGACCCTCGCTGTGCTCACGGATCACTTCCAGGAGCCAGACATCAAACTCTCTATAGACCCACCACCCTCAAGCTGGCTGAGGCGCTCCAGACACTCTTCAGCAACGTAAGGCCCTGTGTCCCTCACAGGCACAAGCACAGGCACTGGGTGCTGCCTGGAAATAGTGCCCTATGGATTTTCAGGCCTGTGCCCACGTAGACATGGAGCAACCAGTGTTGAGGTCTTTCCCTCTCTCTCAGGACATTAGCCCAGTGCAGCTGCTCTCCATTCACATCTTCCACAAGGTGATGGAGTTGGCAGTGAACAAGGCAAGAAAGTCCCTGAAGCGCAGCACATGGCAAAGGTGAGGACT
>NW_020919363.1:0-490 GCF_003984885.1 Neopelma chrysocephalum | reverse complement strand
GCGAGTCTGGAGCCGGGCATCCCCCCCGGCATTCCCTGATATCCCCCGACATCCCTGGGCGTGGCTCCAGCGTCCTCCCCGGCATCCCTCGGCATCCCTTGACATGGCCTCGGCATCACCTGGCATCCCCCCGGCATCCCTCCGGCATGGCCCAGCATCACCTGGCGTCCCCTTAGATCCCGTGACATGGCCTCAGCATCTCTGCAGCCTCCCCTGCCATCACCCCCCGACATCACCTCGGCATCCCTTGGCACGGCCCCAGCATCCCCCAGGATCTCCTGGCATCCTTTAGCATCTCCCCTGGAATTCGCCTAACACCCCCCAAACACCGCCTCAGCATCCCTTGGCGCCGCTCCAGCATCACTCCGGCGCTCCTTGCCAACGCCCGGCTTCCTCCCGCGGCATCGCCCACCTCCGCTCCCTGGAGTCCCCGGGACTGGGGACACTCGGGGCTGGGGCAGGTTTAAACAGCACCTGGCTGGGCAGCGCC
>NW_020919362.1:0-1472 GCF_003984885.1 Neopelma chrysocephalum | reverse complement strand
CGGGAGAGCCCGGATCTGCCGGTGAGATTCCCGAGCCGAGGGGATCCCGCGCTGGGATGGGGGGGATCCTGAGCAAATCCCTTTTCTCTCCAGAGACCCGCACGGTGAAGATCGAGGTCTCCAACAGGACCCGGAACGTCACCCTGGAAAGGCCCAGGTGAGGGGTCGGGGGCAGAGAGGACCCTCGGGGTGCCAAAGGGGCGGGTCCGGGTGGGATCTTCATCATCTTCATCATCTTCATCATCTTCATCATCTTCATCCTGAGGTTGGACCTTCATACCCGGGGGGGGTCATATCCCAGGGGTGGGTCCATCCCCTGCTGCTCCGGCACCTCCCAGTGACCCCAGCACCTCCCAGTGACCCCAGCACAATCTCCCACTGATCCCAGCACCTCCCAGTGACCCCAGCACCATCTCCCAGTGATCCCAGCACCATCTCCCAGTGATCCCAGCACCATCTCCCAGAGATCCCAGCCCCTCCCAGTGACCCCACCACCATCTCCCAGTGATCCCAGCCCCTCCCAGTGGTCCCAGCACCACCTCTCACTGATCCCACCCCTCGTTTCTCCCCCCAGGATTTACTTGCCCAGTGGCCACTGCTCCGTCCCCTCCGACCCCGAGGTGCCCCCCGGCTGTTCCACCACCTGTGAGTTCTCCAGCTCCTCGTCCCCGGGCTGCTCCGGGATCCTGCTCTACAGGAGTGTGAACTGGACCTTGGCCATCTACTTCTCCAACCCCCTGGAAGACAAGTCCCCCCGGAAACTGGCCCTGCAGCTGTCCCACTGTGGGAAGTTCTGTGTCGAGCAGACCCCCAGCTGGAGCTCCCAGGCCAGGGTGTCCCCCCGCGAGAAACACCGGGGCCCGTTGAAGAACATCTATGAAGAGATGTCGGGAAGGAAAGTCGGCCTCGCCCTGGAAGGGACCTCGTTCGACTACATTGCCCTGGACACCCACCTGGAGGCCGTCGGGGTGACCATCGGCACCATGGAGGTGGTGGCCACCATGTCCAACGCCCGGAACGCCGAGATCAAGCTGGTGGTGAGGGGACACGAGTAGGGAGTGAACAAAACTGGGAGCGAGATCCTCTGTGGGATGGGAGCTCCTTGAGGACCTCCAGAGTCACCCGGAGAAACCTCCAGATACCTCCAGAACTCATAGGCATGACCCAGAACCCCATAAAGACCCCTGGGACCCCATAGACATCCCTAGAACCCCATAGGTACATCCAGAACCCCATAGGTACATCTAGAACCCCACAGACACCTCTGGAACCCCAAGGTGCATCTGGAACCCCAAAGACACCCCTAGAAACCCGTAGACACCCCTGTGACCCCATAGACACCTCATGGACCCCATAGACACCCCTAGAATCCCACAGACACCTCTGGAACCTCATGGACACCTCATTTTTGGGATCCCCCCTCAGTCCCACTCCCCCCTTCCCTTTTTGTTTTGCTCAATAAAAGGGGAATT
>NW_020919361.1:0-572 GCF_003984885.1 Neopelma chrysocephalum | reverse complement strand
GGGGTCGCCGCCGAATTCCTCCCCCTGGAGGGAGAAATAAAGGCTGGGACAGAGCTCGGCACCGCCTCGGCTCCTTCTTTTAGGTTCTGGAAGGGGCTCCAAGGTCTCCCGGGATCCTTCCCTTCTCCAGGTGAACCCCCCCAACTCTCCCAGCCTGGTTCTAGAGGGTCACCCCATCCCACACTCCCCCTCAGGGACATATTTGGGTCCCCCCAGGGTCACATTTCTGTCCCCCCCCAGGGTCACATTTCTGTCCCCCTCAGGGTCACATTTGGGTCCCCCCCAGGGTCACATTTCTGTCCCCCCCAGGGCCACATTTCTGTCCTCCCCGTGACACATTTCTGTCCTCCCCAGGGTCACATTTCTGTCCCCCCTGGGTCACGTTTGGGTCCCGCCCAAGGTCACATTTCTGTTCCCCCCCCATTTCTTTCCCCCCAGGGCCATTTTTAATCCCCCCTCCAGTGTCCCCCCCTCCCGTGTTCAGGGACACCCGGAGGCGACTCCTACCCTCATTCCCACCCCTCCCCTTCCCCCCCAGCCCTTCCCAATCCCTGGGAAGGGTTAACTCCCCT
>NW_020919360.1:0-916 GCF_003984885.1 Neopelma chrysocephalum | reverse complement strand
CATCCTCCACCTGCCTGTGCCCAGCACGGTCCCGCCGGCTCCCTCCTTGCCCGCTTCCCAAAATCACTCCCCGCTCGGCTCTGCAAGGAAAAGGAGACCCCTGCTAGGCATCCACCCCCACAACGGGGGAGGCCCCCGACTCCTGATGGGGAGTGGGGGGAACCTGACTCAGGCATCCATTCATCCCCCCCACGCCGAGATGAATGAGGTGCTGGGATCCCCCCTGTGCATCCCTGAGAGGTTTGGGGGGGGATAAAGAGGGGGTGCAGGATCCCAGAAATCCAGGAAGGGGTATCCTGAATGGTGGCGTGACTCCCACACTGGTGGGGGGATGAGAAAAGGGGTGCGTGGGCAGGGGAGAAGGGCTCAGGGGGGTGTCCCCAAGGTGGCAGGCAGGACCCGTGTGGGATCCCCACAGATCCTATGGGAGAAGGGTTCAGGGGGGCTCCCTAAGCAGGGGTGGGATCCATAGACCCAAGGTCATGGGGATCTGAGCCAACAGGCATCCCAAAGAGGGATCTCCCAAGGGAGTTCACTTCCCCCCACAACATGGGGGTTTCAAAGGAAGGGGCACCACAGATCCAATAAAATCCTCCCTGGAGGGGGGGCATGCTTGGAGGGGGGGTCTCCCAGATCCAAGGGAGGAGGGGGGAATATTTGGGGAGCTCTGGGAGGCTTAGAGGTCTCCCAAGGGGGAGGACAAGCTCGAGGGGAGGTATTTCAATGGAGAGGCTGTAGGGGAAGGATCCCCTCAGATCCCATTGGGACAAATCTTACAGCTCCATGGGGAAGGATTACCCAGGGAAGGGAGGGGAGCAGGTGAGAGGCCTCAGTGGGGAGACCCCAAAGCATGGAGGAAGGATGGAAGCTTGGGGGGATCCCCATGAGGAGGGACCCAAAGGGGGGAATCCCTGGA
>NW_020919359.1:0-683 GCF_003984885.1 Neopelma chrysocephalum | reverse complement strand
TGGGAACCCCCCTGGATCCCTGGGAACCCCCAGATCCTTGGGGACCCCCCCCGATCCCTGGGAAGCCCCTGGATCCCTGGAGAATTCCCTGGATCCCTGGAGACCCCAATTTTTGGGGAAACCCCCCCCTCCCATTTTTGGGGACACCCCCCCGATCCCTGGGAAACCCCCCCACTATTGGGGACCCCCCCAACTCCCCCGATCCCAGGGAACTCCTCAATCCCTGGAGAACCTCCCTGATTTTTGGGGACCCCCCCCAATCCCTGGGACCCCCCCAGATCCCGGGAGAATTCCCCTGATCCCCAAATCCCTGGGGAACTCCGGTTTTTGGGGATCCCCCAATCCTTGGGGTACCCCCCAATCCCTGAGGAACCCCCTCAGCCTCCCCCCGATTTTTGGGAGCCCCCCCCGATTTTTGGGAGCCCCCCCCCGATTTTTGGGGACTCCCATTTTGGGGGACTCCCCCCAGGAATGTCCTGGAAAGGGGGAGGAGGGGCCAAGGATCAGGAGGGGGGGGGGATTTGGGGAGCCCAAAAAAGCTCAGGGAACCCCCCCAGGCACCACCAGGGACCCCCCTAAAGGCTCAGACCCCCCCAGACTCTCCAAGACCCCCAAGGACCCCCCCAAATGCTCAGACCCCCCCCAGAATCCCCTCAAAGACTCAGAGACACCCCCACACACCC
>NW_020919358.1:0-510 GCF_003984885.1 Neopelma chrysocephalum | reverse complement strand
TGACAGCGGCGGGGGGTGACAGCGGCGGGGGGTGACAGCGGCGGGGGTCCCGCGGCCCCCCCGGCCCCATTACCGTTGCTGTAGGCGTAGGGGGACTCGGAGGCGCCGTCCTGCAGGCTCTCCAGGATCTCGCCCTTGCCCACGTCGCTGTCGCCCACGAGCAGGAACTTGAGCAGGTAATCGTAGCTCTTCACGGGGCTGCCCTGGGTGCCCATCCTGCCTCTCAGGGCCGGCGCGGCCCGGCCCGCATCCTCCGCCCGCCGGCCTGGGCTGCGGCCTCTGCCCCGCGCCGCTCACCGCCGGCCGCGCATCTTCCGCCGGGGCCGCGCTGGGACCTGCGGCGGAGGAGGAGGAAAAGCAGGAGGAGGAGGAGGAGGCGGAGGAAGGGCCCGGCCCGGCCCCGCAGCGCCCCCGCCGCTGACACGGCCCCGCTCCGCCCTCCCGCCCGCCCGCACAAAGCGCCGCCGCCCCGCCGGGCCCCGCGGCCCGAGCCCGCCCCGCCCCGCCGGG
>NW_020919357.1:0-371 GCF_003984885.1 Neopelma chrysocephalum | reverse complement strand
GAAAGGGGGATGCCCGGGCATTGAGGGATGTGGGGTACCCCGGGATGCAGGACAGGGGGATACCCGGGCATTGAGGGATGGGGGTACCCCGGGATGCAAGAAAGGGGGATGCCTGGGCACTGGGGGATGTGAGGTATCCCGGGATGTAGGACAGGGGGATGCCTGAGCACTGGGGGGTGTGGGGGTACCCAGGGATGCAGAGGGACAGAGGGATGCCTGGGCACTGGGGGATGGGGGTACCCCGGGATGCAGGAGGGGGGGATGCCCGGGCACTAGGGGATGTGGGCACCCCAGGATGTAGGACAGGGAGATACCCGGGCACTGGAGGATGTGGGGTGCCCTGGGATGTAGGACAGGGAGATGCCTGAGCA
>NW_020919356.1:0-509 GCF_003984885.1 Neopelma chrysocephalum | reverse complement strand
ATTGCGCATGCTCAATGGAGTGCTCGAATGGGATTGGTTGAGAAGGTCCCATGTGATGACGTTCACGGTTGCACTGCATATATAAGCCCTTGTTGTTCTCAATAAATTTGATTCGATTATGGGAAAAAGGGCTGACTACTCAGGAAGAATTTAAGAATATAGTTAGGTCATGTAGAAAGAAAATTAGAGAGACAAAGGCACAACTTGAACTGAATCTCACAACCTCTGCGAAGGATAACAAAAAGTCCTTCTACAGATACATCAATAGCAAAAGGAGGGGCAAGGAAAACCTCCATTCTTTACTGGACATGGGCGGGAATATGGTTATCAAAGATGAGGAAAAGGCTGAGGTATTTAACACCTTCTTAGTCTCCGTTTTCAACAGTAAGACAGGTTGTCCTGAGGACAGCTGGCTTCTGGAGCTTGTAGAAAGAGATAAGAATCTGAACAGCCCCCCTGTAATCCAGAAGGAAACAGTCAGTGACCTACTGAGCTGCTTGGATCCCCAC
>NW_020919355.1:0-354 GCF_003984885.1 Neopelma chrysocephalum | reverse complement strand
TCTCAGCTGGGCACAGACACTTCTTTCAGCAGTCTCATTTCTCCAAAAAGACACAGAGTTAAGTCCAAGAGTCCCCTTTTCATGTCCCATCATTAGACAGGAAACCCAGACAGTGCCCAGGAGGGGTCTCCTTCACCTGCACTGAGGGAAGGGACTCAGCTGAGTCAACAGAGGTGTGTCATTGTGGCTCTGCAGACCTGGGGCCACAAGGACACTCAGCTCCCTCCACAACCCCCATGGGCTGGGATTCCTCCTACCCCACTTCAGTGGGCCCAAAACAGGCCCCTGCAGGTGACTCCTTGTCCCAGCTGCCATGGGAATGAATGAAGACCAAATCCAGGTGTGAGCTGCTGG
>NW_020919354.1:0-488 GCF_003984885.1 Neopelma chrysocephalum | reverse complement strand
ATTGAAACCCCCAAATCCTGGGATCAGAACCCCCAAATCCTGGGATTGAAACCCCCAAATCCTGGGATCAGAACCCCCAAATCCTGGGATTTGGAGCCCCAAATCCTGGGATTGACACCCCCAAAACCCCAGGATCAGGATTCCCAAATTCCAGGATCAGGACTCCCAAAATCCTGGGATCAGAACCTCTAAATCCCACCTTTTTTCCCCCCAGGGAGAACAAGGAAAACCGGGAATGCGGGGCCAGGCGGGACCCCCAGGACCAGTGGTGAGACCCCAAAAATGGGGAGAAACCCCCCAAAAATGGGGAGAAACCCCCCAAAAATGGGGAGAGACCCCCCTGGATCCCCCCAAAAATGGGGAGAGACCCCCTTTGACCCCCCCCCCCCCAAAATTCCATGGGTGATTCCGCAGGGACCCCCCGGAATTCCCGGACTCCGCGGAGACGCCGGAGCCAAAGGGGAGAAGGTGAGAGGGGGTGACAAAAC
>NW_020919353.1:0-5179 GCF_003984885.1 Neopelma chrysocephalum | reverse complement strand
GAGAGGAGAGGAGAGGAGAGGAGAGGAGAGGAGAGGAGAGGAGAGGAGAGGAGAGGAGAGGAGAGGAGAGGAGAGGAGAGGAGAGGAGAGGAGAGGAGAGGGATTAAATCTCATCATTCAAGCTAAGAGAATAAAATTAAGCCTCAGACTGTCATAAGCACTTTTCCCTCTAAGTGCATATTGACTGTATCAAGTAAAAAATAAGCATTTAAAAAGAAATAAAATTTTTAAGTCAGTGACAGATATGACTCCAATTTACATTGTGTGTGAATAATTCTCATTTCCTACCTCACTTCACTATCATTCCTCAGTTTCATATTATCCAAGAGGACTATCCCATAATCCTGCCCATGCACATTTGCCAAGTCTCCAAATAGCTTTAAAAAAACCCCACTGATGAGAGACCACCAACTTTACGGGTTCTTACAACTCCCACTGTACATTTTATGGGCATTTAGCAATGCTACAGGGTTTTCCTAATGCTGGAGAAATTTCACTTCTCTTCACTAATAATAGACATGTGTTTCAGCAGCCTTTTCTCACTTTTCCTCTCCTCGCCTGCCTATATTCTCAAATTGCTGATTTTTAAGATGTATTTTTCATAGAACTATAAAAACAGAGACATTTTTTCCATTTTTTTTTTCCTTTTCCTTTTTTTTTTTTCTCAGATCAAGGACTGGACAAAACCTCTAGCCTGCCAAGCTTTTTCTTTATTTCTTTTTTTTTTTTGGTTGTTGTTTAAATACTTCACAATAAAAGAATGTGCTCCCAACGGAATTTTTACTGCAAAAAATGAAAAGTTCACCCTTTCTCCTTTCTTATATCTTGCACACTTCGAAACACATACTGGAATTCTGAAGCCTCTCGAGGAAGACGGCTGCTCACATGCTGTCAGACTATTAATGATAATGTCAGAGTACATGACACGTATTTAAACATTAAAAGAAGAAGGATTAGGGTTGCATCTCAGTCTCGCTTTGATGATTCAACTTTATGTTGATATCCTCAGCATGCCACTTGCGATCAGACTTCTGGTTTTGCTCTTCAACAGCATTTTAAAATAATTCCCCTTGCACAAGGAGGATGTTGGAAAATGTACATGAGAGTAGATGTTCCTTTTTAACAAGTGCAGAGCTCTGGTTTTTCACAGGGTTTGAAGTGTGTTCTGGTTTGCAGAAGTACAAAGCTCTCACCAGCTGAATCGCCTCTTAGAAATGCTCAGGATGCTTTCCTGGGGGAGATGTCCTGTCCTTCTGGCTCTGCTTGGGAGACATCTTTCTTGCACCCACCTGCAGCATGCCTTTCCCCCATCACTTATCCTGGGCACTGAGGACAAGCCTTTAAAACACCCCAACTGCACCTACAACTCATTCTTGCCACTTAGTATATTCTTTTAATTTCCTTTTCCTTTCTACTTATTTATCTTTTTAAAAAATAAATGTCTGAAGACACATTCTGGGGTCTCACAGTCACTTCTTTCAACTGCATCAGTTTTTATCAGGGCAGAGAGCCACCCAATAAGGTGTTTCACCCACTGGCAGAAGGCAGTGGTGCCGTGGTGATTTAGGGCATGGTGCTGTGGTTTCAGGGAGAGCTCAACCCTGTACTGGACAAAGTTAATCCATGACTTTGAGTAGCACAGTGCCAGAGGATGCTGAGATGAGAGTTTAACCCTTCTCCAGTGATTTTTACCCAGTACTCTTATGTCCTTCACAGGGAACTGGCAAAGGGTTTGTTTCCTTATTTATAGAGTCATAGAATTGTTTAGGTTGGAAAAGACCTCTACAATCATCAAGTCCAACCATTAATAAGTCCAGCACTGTCAGGGCCACCACTAAACCATGTCCCTAAGCACCACATCTACACATCTTTTAAATACCTCTACGGATGGTGACTCCACCACTTCCCTGAGCAGGCTGTTCCAGAGCTTGACAATCATTTTGGCCACGAAATTTTTTTTTAATATCCCACAGAAACCTCCCCTGGTGTAACCTGAGGCCATTTCCTCTTGTCCTTTATTTACCCTCGAAGGCAGAGGTATCAGAGTTGCATGACAAGCTTCTTGGCTGGTGCTTCTACCGAAGCTATTTTCTTGGTGGGCATCAAAGCAGAGAAGCGACCCCTTTCCCACCTCACCAGCGTGCAGCCATGGCCACGCCACCACGTCACAAAATGCCAGGCATATTAAACAGGACTGGGCTGGGACAGCTTTGCTCACCTCAAGCACAGAGAACTACAGAGCTGGCAGGGGGAGGGTATGGAAGAACAGCAAGAAGAAGGCAGGGCAATGGGACAGGACAGTGACACCATCAGATGGGCTCTGCCATAGATGGAGTGTGTCTGTGTCCTTCAAGTACCTGCCTTACCCATATCTGTGAAAAACAGACCCATAGGACACTGCAGGACTGACAAAATGATGCAACTCTGAGTGCAGACAAGGTTGACACAACACGTTCTGCAGAAAGGAAAGGTCAGAACCTTTGCTACAACTCATAGCTATGGTCCTGTTACTCTGCATTACTCCCCCACAGCCAGGTGATTCCCCCCATCTGTTTTTCACCTCATGCCATCATTTTGACATGTGGGCACCAGGCAGCAGAAAGAGCTGCTGCATCCATATGGCACAGAGCAGTCAGCAACACCTGGAAATTCTTCTGCATTTGCTCCTGAAAGCCATGCTTCTCCAGTGGCATGGCACGAGACCATGCTGCTCCCAGCCCAAATACCAATGCCAGCATAGCCACACTGCTTTGATTTCCAGAGGCCAGGTGGTCTCTGTGAGCTCAGGCATGGCTTCCCATCTCCACTGCACGTGGAAAGCATGTCAGTGATTCTGGGGCTACCGTGGCATGCATCGAAGAGCTGTGTTTGCTCTTCAAGAAATTCATTGTTGCTTAATTGAAAGAGTAACTCTCATCTAAATAACGTAGGCTGATAGAAGAGGTTGCATGGACCCTTTCACTGCAGTTTAAATCTGTCTCTCTTCAGTTTAGTCTCAGGCAAGTTTCAGTTTCAATCACCTTTAAGGCAAACAGGAGCAGCCCAATCGGGTGGTAACAAGAGAGTCCACACACAGTTTGCACAGCTTTAACTATGGAAGCAAAAGCGGGTAAATGCAGTTGATGCGGGTTTGTAGGTGCACAGTGTCTGTCTCCTCGGTTGGCAGCTGTCTCTCTGTACCCTCTAGGAAAGGGGAACAGGCAGGGACGGGCTGTGTGCACCACATAGTGCGTCACTCTCAGGGACAAGGACCATCGTGACTCAGCCCTGACTTGGGCCTCCCCAGCCATCCTGTGATACCCATAACCACAAGGATACTAAAAGGAGAGAAGGGGAAGGTCTGACAGGAGGTTATGTGACTAGGGACACTCAGGTTTAGGTTTCTTCTTGGAAGCACTCCGTAATGCAGTGACCGCCAAGGGAGCAGCTACATAAGCAGCGCCCAGAAGACACACATGCCTTAAGGGTAAAATGAGAAAAAAATTATGAAAATGGCTGCAAATGTCTTTGATTTTAATGGGTTTCATCTATTTACCACCCAAAGGGATTTGGTACATGGAGTTAAGCTGGAAGAGCAAGGGGATTTTAGGTAGGCAGAATTTAATGGCTGAGACTGTAATTTTGTCCAAGATCTCGGGTTTGATCCTCCTCTTTTGAGAAGAGCCACCAAATGTTTAACATGGGCTTCCACTGAAGGACAGACCCTGCTGGAGGGCCTGGTGCTACTGCCACTCACGGGGACATTTGGGAGAAACCCAGTCAACTGAAAATCCCTTTGCTGGCTCTCAACTTTGAAACTTAGAGGAACTCAGATGAAAGATGGAGAAAATAGTCATTAAGGCATGCCCTAGCATTAGCAGCAATAATTCACAGGCTCTAGCTGAGGATATCAGGGCAGTTTGCCAGCACCACCACAAGGCAGGGGGGTGCTGCTACCCACACTGGGAAGTCAGGCACTTCTGAGTTCAACTGACTCACCTTAAATCCTTCTGCAAAAGAAAATCAAACTGCAAAAGAAAATCAAACTGGGACACAGTATGTAACAGAGGAGGCAGCACGGCTGTTACAGATGTGGTGCTGAACCAGGGCTCAGCATATCTTCTCCAGTACTATCTCCAGTACCTCTGTTTTCTCCACCTGAAGAACTCCTTGCTGTGTCTGTTCTGGGGCAGCCTGGCCACAGTAGCACCAAGTAGAGGACATTAGTCACCAGGCAAGAGCTCATCTTGCATCATGGACCTCAGCTAGGTCAATAGAAGATCCCTCTGCTCACCCCGTGTGGTGCTGATGGCTGCTAGGCTGACATGCCCTGGGAGAAGGAGGGTTAGGAACCAACATGCCCTTTCTCTGCTGCGAATTCAAGCATCTCACAGCTTACATCCCATCGATTCTCAGAATGACTTAATGTCGAAGCGGTTTAGGTGACTTGAAAGCAGAAGCCAGGCACCTAAATAACAGAGATACCTTTAAAATGACAGAGGATCTCCTGAGGTCCCTTCTGTCCTGAATTTTCCTACAATCCCGAGAAATGCATTCTATTCCCAGCTGTGCCACAGCTCTGACTGTGAACTGCACTTCTCCATCCCTCCCTCCCACCCTGCCTGCCCACCCTGCACAGACCCTGTTCCCCCCGGCGTGGCTGGGGTAAGGGGAGTTAAGGGGTTTCGGGGTGTCAGCAGAAGGCTGCTCACGACTGGTAGCAAGTACCCACGCGTGCGGGCTCCCTTGTTATCCCCGTAAAAACGGGGCAGCCCGTTGCTGCGGAATAATTCTTCCAAGTGGATCCGATTCGGTAGCGGAGCAGCAACCGAAGGTTTCCAGGAGCGACGGGAGGGATGTCTGCGAGGTGCTGGAGCTCCCCCAGTTCCCCATCACGCCGGGGTGCCCGCCGTGCTCCCGGGCGCATTTAGGAAGGCAACGTGAAGTCAGGAACCCCCCGCCTCGCAGATGAGGGTCTTGATGCGGGAAAGCAGTGATAGGAGAGGAGAGGTGGGATGAAGTGGGTTGGAAACCAAAGCAAATCACAGATTTCCCTGGGGAAGCCAGGCGGGGGGTTGGGGGGAAGCGCACGCGGTGGGTCGCGGCGAGTCTCCGGGGGGCAGGATTTCTCTTCCATCGCATGGAAGAGCGAGATTAAAGAAGAAAGTGGGAGTGGGGTGGGAGGGAAGGGAAGGGGGGG
>NW_020919352.1:0-1892 GCF_003984885.1 Neopelma chrysocephalum | reverse complement strand
AGGTGTCCTCCCCAAAGGAAGAAATGCAAGGAACTGCCACGCCAAAGATGCCTGGTTTGGGCTTCACTTTGCCTTTTCTCCCTTTTTAGACCTTCTTCCCTGTCACGGCCAAGCAGCTGCAACTCAGGCAATTGCACCCAACTGGATATTTGGCCCATCCCTGTCAACATCTAATTCCTGATTCACATCTTGAGAAACAGAAGAGAAACACAGGCTGAGGGAAATCCCTGTCCTCCCCTTTACTCAGGCTCCCCCTCAGCCCAGACACCTCTCTGCCACCTTCCCAGTCTCCCCTGCCCTTGTTTCTGCTGCTCTCACTTCCTACCCCTTTTTGGCTGGATTTGGCGATTTTCTTGTTAAACAAAAGCAAGAGACAGGCACAGCAATCTGTTGGTTGTCCAACAATCACCACAAGTGTCTTGGGAAACAGCGAGAGGCACAGCCCAGGGATGGTGTTCCTCTCCTTCCAAAGCAGTTCCTGGCACATGCTCCAGCTGCAGCTTTTCTCCTGTTTGGCAAGTGGAGGAGCAGCACCAAACACCAGCTGCGCCCCGAATTCCCTCTCCTGTGCTGAGCGCTCACCCACAAGGGCCACGTGTTCACACACATCTGCACCCTCGGGCAGCGCTAAGGGAGCTCCATCAGCTCAAGTTTGTGCTCCCAGGAGGGCAAGGGTGTGCAGTTGCAGCTGGAAAGCACAGATGTTGAGGAATACATTTGGTGAGGGAGCTCAGGGTGCAGCTGCAGTGGAAGCTGCAGGTTGAGCTATGGGTGGCAGGAACTCGAGGCACAGGGACCTGTGGCACAGCGAGGGGGTCGGACACTCAGAGATGGGACAGGAACTGGAGACTCGAGAGGGAGAGCTAAGACTTCGTGTGCTTGGACTGTGAAAGTACAAAAGCCCCAGGGGTTCAAGGTCCATGCTCAGAGACATCAGCTCGAGCTGTTTCTGTTCCTGCGCTGTGAATAAATGGCTTTGTGGAATGAGACATCTGAGTCTCTGCTATGGGAAACCTGGGGTTGAACTGGTATGGAAACGTGGTCTGACTGTGTGAGTTGGGGGGCGTGGGGAGTCAAGCAGGGACCCTTGGGCTCGCTGGAGCCCCCGTGCTGGCTTTGGTTCCAGCAGTGACAGTCTCTGGTGGTGGGAGTGTGACTGCCACAGGGCCTCCTGCATGCAGGGAAGTTTCCCTACCAAGAGGGATGGCTGGGAACTGGAGCAGCCCCCAGGCCGTGCATTCCCTCCTAAGTGCTGACCGTGCGGGAAGGGAACAGGGGGGAACTCTGGTTTGGCCAGGCACGAGGGAAGGACTCCTGGAGCCTCAGAGAGAGGGGGGCTGCTGTGCAGGGGTGAGGGCGAGTCCTGCCGATCCTGAAGGGCTGGAAATGTCCTGGGAAACAGGTCTGGAGAGAGAGAGAGGGGGAGATCGAGGCTTAGCCTGATCTGTCACCCACTGCCTCTGATCCACAGCAGTTCAGATGGAAAGGCCTTCCAGAGGTTGGAGCCAATAAATTCCTGCACATGTCCCTCGCTCTCCGTGTCGCAGGGCTCAGTGCCCCTCCAGCCGCCCCGCTGCAGGAGCCCAGCCGCCGGCGTTCCTTTCTCTCCGCTCACGAAGATCGAACACCAAAGAACAGCCTTCCTTAAGAAAATTTTTCTGTCTTCCCCGTCCTCCCACACGCCGGCCGGGCACGGCGACCCGCGGGGCAACCCCGGTCCGGGGAAGGAAGCGGCAGATCCCACCGCCCGCCTTCCCTTTCCCCTTCCCTTTCCCTTTCCCCTTCTCCTTCCCATTCCCCTTCCCCTTCCCCTTCCGGGCAGCCGCGCAGCCGCAGCCGCGGCGCCGGGGGCCGGAGCGCTGCCGAGCCCGGCCGAGCGCCGCCGGTGCCGC
>NW_020919351.1:0-1259 GCF_003984885.1 Neopelma chrysocephalum | reverse complement strand
TTCTCAGGCTGCCCCGTGCTGCCCGTGTGCTGAGGAGGCGGCCGGGGCGAGGCCTGGAGCCAGGGCGAGGAGCATCGCTCAGCCCTGGCCGGGGGGAATCAGGGGCTCTGACACCAGGGGCAATGGGGACAATGGGGAGCAGAGGAGCAGCTCCCCTCCCACTGGGGTGGGGCTGTCTCGGGGAGGGCAGTTCTGTGTGGCTTGACAGTGCTTGGGGGGTTCTGTCCTTGTCCCTTCATAGGTGGTTTGCACTGTGAAGGAGTTCAATCACTACAGGGACTATCTGACCAGGCTCAAGCTACAGGCAGAGGAGATATTGGGGCGGCCACATGTATTTTCATGGGCAGAGGAACAACTAACTGCAGCAGAAGCCCGGAAGCTCCAATATCTGGTCAATATGGTTGCGCACAAAGTGTTTGGGAATCTGAAGATTCCTCGGGATCAGCATGTCACCTTTTTAAGGAGGGCTGCCCGAGGGATCAGAGGGCAGTCTTCTCACCTCTGCAGGAGACCAGGGCCTTTGGAGAAACCTCTAAGACGCCAGCAGAAAATGGAAGTGGTGGCCCAAGAGCTTGTAGCGATGGTGTTGGAGGACTTGGGGGACCATCTGGAATCCAGAATTGCTAAGCCAGGGGCAGCAGCCAGACCTGTTGGTAGAGGAACCACCCGAGCAGAAAAATCCAAGGAAGCTTCAGACAGAGCACGTTTACACACTTGGCTTGACAAACTCACCCAAGAAGCTGTTGATAGTGCTCGCTTCTTCTTGAAATCCTACCTAGCTCTTTGGTTAGAAAAACGCCCTATCTCTGATTTCACTGAAATCCTGGACCTTCACAGGGCAAAGGTCTACAAGAAACAGCTGCAGTCAAGAGTCCCCAGAGCATCTGAACAGGAGAGGCTGGAAGCAACCACAGGAGCAAAGTTGCCTACCTTAGAACCACAGCACCATGCAGAAGGAACTGGCTATGACAAAACCTTGGAGGCTGACTTTCTTGCAACAGTGGAGGAGAACTTGGAGAGAGAAATAAATCCAACAGCCTTAGCCAACACTTTGGATATAAGGGCCATGGCAAATCAGATTGTTCAGTCTTTATTGGAGCGACTTGGTCAACTTGGGACTGCACCAAACCCCAAAGGGAATTTCCAAGAGCCTGCTGCAAACCCACCCACGCCCCAAGGCGGAGAGGAGAACGGTGCTGCTGAGGACACCCTCACCTCCGGGGACCCAGAGTGTCCCCGCCAGCCCGTCCCTCCAGAGG
>NW_020919350.1:0-652 GCF_003984885.1 Neopelma chrysocephalum | reverse complement strand
GACAGCATGTATCCCTTCATTTTTGAAAATTGTTAACATTTTGTTGATATTTATGAAACTGTCCTGGTTAGAACGGCTGGGACCAATTCATCCCTGGATGGGTGTAACCCAAAACTGTGTATTCTATAGCCTCCATGCCATTTCCCAAAAACTGCTGTCAGTAGAGGCCTGCAAGGTGGGAAGATGTTCCTGTACCCTTTTATGGAATTCCCCGCTCTGATATCCTTATATGGAATTCCCCGCTCTGATAAGAGGGACTGAGCATCCGCATGCCCTTTTATGGAATTCCCTACTCTGAGGGAGGGACTGAGCACTCCCGCCTGAACTGGAGAGTATATAACTGGGAGTTTCAGAGCCTTGGGGCTCTCTCTCTCGTGGGACCCAGAGGAAGACAGCAGACCACCGCTGCTCCCAACCAGGCTGAGACCACCACCCTCGACTGGACTGCAATCACCACTTCTGACCAGACTGCAGCAGCTCTCCCACCAGCAGGTTTATTCCCTCTCCCTTTGCTTTGGACTCGGGGGGTGGGCCAAGGTACACCACTTTTGTTCATACCCCAGGGTGCTGGGTTTGTACATTTGGGTTTTGTGGATTAAAACCAATTGTCTGTCTGTATAATTGTACTTATTGCATTATTTTAATAAATTGT
>NW_020919349.1:0-1201 GCF_003984885.1 Neopelma chrysocephalum | reverse complement strand
CCTTGGGTCGGGAAGCTGGCGTCACTGCTTTCTAGGAACCTCCCGGGATGTTTGTGCTTGGCTGTGTTGCTTTTCCAGCTGCTCTCGGGGTAGTTGAATGCCCCCCGAGAGCCAGAGACTGTGACTTTGAGGCTGCTTCAAGCTGCCTGTAGAGCTTTCATCCCCATCCTGCTGCTGCTCAGGAGGCCCGCGGTGTCCCCGCAGTGCCCTCAGCAGTGTCCCCATCCCCAGCCTGCCCTTTGATCCTGACCCATGGAGTCCCGAGTGGCTCGCCATCCAGCCCTCGACAGAGCTCAATCCATTCCAAGTGCTGCCTCCCAGAGATCTACGGGTGTCGTCTCCCTGGACTTCTGTGAGGCCCTGCATGATGGTTCCCAGGACATTCTTCCCTCTCCCTTACCGCCCCTGTCCAATGCAGCCCCGGGGCAGCCTGGAGGAGCTCTGTCTGGGGCTGCAGTGGCATGACTGGGGACATGGTGGGCTCACTGGGAGCAGTGGGAGCAGCCTTCTAAAGCCCCAGAGCGGGAGGACGGTGCCCAGGCTGTGCTGAGGGCTGCTTTCGGCGTGGGGCCGTGTGCGTGAGTCCTGCACGGACCTCTCTGTCCTGGCTCCCATGCCAAAGGGCTGCTTCCCCGGGGGAAGGGGGCCCTCCATGAGTGCCTGCACCTCCGGCACCGACTCAGGCCTGGAGTGCCCTTTGGCTGCCCTTGGAGCCCTTGGAGCCTTGGTGGATCTCCTTGGTACCATTTCCCACTGCTGCCCTGCACTCCCTCCCCATTCCACGCAGACACAGACAGGTTATGGAATAAAATCTTTTAATTGATAACCAGAAGAAAATGCTCATCAATATCTACATCTACATTACATCTCTATCTCCATCTCTATCTACACCCCTATCTACACAAACACCCTCCCTCCCTTCCTCAGATTGGGACAGATCCCCAAACGATCTATCCCTCCCTCCCACTGGGACAGATCCCCAAACGATCTATCCCTCCCTCCCACTGGGACAGATCCCCAAACGATCTGTCCCTCCCTCCCACTGGGACAGATCCCCAAACGATCTGTCCCTCAATGGCTTTCTGCCCCAGCCCCGGCTGCGGAAGCCTTGCTTTTGCTCCCAGTGCTTGGCCCAGAGCCCCTCTTCCTCTTCATGCCCCGCCTTTCCAGAGCGATGTTGCTTGCTGACACGCTGCTCTGA
>NW_020919348.1:0-599 GCF_003984885.1 Neopelma chrysocephalum | reverse complement strand
TGCTGCAGGAAGGAGAGGGGGGGTCGTGCTGATCCCCCACAGCCCCCACTGATCCCTCCCAGACCCCCCTGGCCTGGGTGGCAACGCAGACCCCACCTCCCACCCACTGGAGACTGTCCGTGGTGGGCACTTCCCACCGTGCCTGTGCCCAGGGAGGGGCTCCAGAGGGGAGAGGAAGCAGGGCCCCTTTCCCACAGCCCCCAGGGATGCAGGGGAGCATCCACCCCCCACCTGTTCTTGGCAGTGATGTAGGACATGATGTTCTGGTTGAAGAACTTGAGGATGAGCGGGATGCAGTTGGCAAAGACCAGGTGCTGGGCCATGTACTCGAACTGGGGAGGGGAAAAGCAGGTGAACGGGGACCAGGGGGGTCCTGCCCGTGCCCAAATCCCCCTGGGGGGGTGGGAGGACCCCAGACCACCTCACCTGGTAGATGTGGTTGAGCTTGAAGTGCTTGAGCAGGAGCAGCAGCACGGCAGAGATGGCCTTGACGATGATCTCCTTGTGCCGGTTGACGTCCACGCCCAGCTTCATGCTCTGCAGCACCGTGGTCCTGGGGACACAGGGGGCACTGCCAGGAACTGCTTCCTGGGAGGGGG
>NW_020919347.1:0-837 GCF_003984885.1 Neopelma chrysocephalum | reverse complement strand
CAGTGCTGCCAGAGCCATCCCCAGCCCAGTGCCCAGGGGCAGCTCTGGCTGGGCAGGGGCTGCAGAGCAGATCCCAGACACTCTGTGGTTGAGAGCTGACCCTGGCAGGCAGCAGAGTCCCTGCCCCAGCACACAGAGCCCTGGGGGCAGGACCCTGCTCTGCCCCACAGCCCTGGGCACCCCTGGCTGCACCCCCACCTTCCCAGCCCACAGCCAGCCCTGGCACAGGGAACCTTCTTGCCCTGGGCCTCTGAAGGGGAAGCAGCAAGTCCTGCTCTGCAGCAGCTTCTCCTGCTGCACCCCAGCAAATCCAGCAGAGCCATCCTGACAGCTCCTGCCACTGTGGGCATTTGGCAGCTGGGAGAGGCACCTGCAGGAACTCCCCTGCACTGCTCTGCAGCCAGAGCCTGAGCGTGGCAAAGGTTCCTCCCCTGAGCAGCTCTCCCCTGTCCTCCCACCCCAGGATCCCTTCAACCTCCTCCTCCCTTCTCCTCTCTGCCCTTGCTGCCTGCAGCTCCTGCCCTGCTCTGCCATATGGCCACTTCCCCTGCACTGCAGCAACTGGGAGAGTCCTGCTGAAAGATCCTAGAAGCTGTGGGATGTGGCAGCTTTAGGAGATGCCTACAGGAAGGGAAGCTGAACTTTCCTACAGCCAGAGAATTCTTCATTCAAATGCTGGGAAGGTTTCTCCTGTAGTGAGAGCTCAGTCACCTCCCAGGCCAGGCTGCCTCTCATCTCTCTGCCTTCTCTCCTGTGCCCTGGGTGCTGCAGGCAGTGCCCTCAGCCCTGCTGGGCTGTGCAGAGGAGCTGCTCACCAGCAGAGCTGTCTCTTTGAAG
>NW_020919346.1:0-894 GCF_003984885.1 Neopelma chrysocephalum | reverse complement strand
ATCCCCCCGTTCCCCCATCCCGCCCCCCCCGTGTCCCCCCGCTCCCCGCGGCGCTCTGCTGCCCCCTGCCGGCCAGCACGCGGCACCACGCCCACGCAGCGCCCTCTCTGATTGGCGGCGGCTGCTGCCTGTCAAGAGAGCGCCCCCTCGCTATTGGCCATCGCTATTAGGAACACCCTCCCCCAGAGCGCGGCGGGCCCGGCGGCGGCGTCTCCCGGCGGGTCCCCCGGTCACGGACAAGTTTGAGGGGTCCCGGGATCCCGGGGGTCTTTCCGCGGACCGTGGTTTGGGGTCACCCCCGGGGCGAGCCCCTGCTGCCCGCCACTCTGCGCGACGCGCGGAGCGCGCCGGGAGTTGTAGTCCCGTCGCTCGCCGCGGCCCCGCCCCGAACCCGGAAGTGCGCGGGGCCACAGGCGGAGGCGGCTCTAAGATGGCGTCGCCTCCTCAGGGGGGCCCGATGGCCATCGCCATGCGGCTGCGGAACCAGCTCCAGGCCGTCTACAAGATGGACCCGCTGCGGAACGAGGCGAGCGGCCGCATCGGGAGGGCGGGAGGCACCGGGAGGAGGCGGCGGCGGCAGCGCCGGGGCCGGCGAGGGCGAGGGCGGGAAGTGCCGCGGCGCCGCCGCTGGGGGGCGCTGTGAGACCGAGGGGCGGGAGAGGGGGCGGGGCCTGGAGGGAGGGGCGTGGCCAAGGGACAGGGCCGGGCACTGGGCCGGGGGGGACCCGCGGCCCCCCGGGCCCCCAAAGTCCTGTTTTATGGCAAAATAAGGGAAGACGGGGGACCAGCCTCCCAAAATCTTCTTTTCTGGAGTAATAAGGGAACATGTAGGACCAGCCCCCCCCAAAATCCTGTTTTATGGCGTAGTAAGGGAAGATGAGGGGGCAGCCCCCC
>NW_020919345.1:0-1520 GCF_003984885.1 Neopelma chrysocephalum | reverse complement strand
AAGAAAATAGGAGAGGAAGAGTGAGGATGCCAAGAGGCAGCAAAGTGACCTGAGGGCCGCAAAAATATGAACCCTTTGTCACTTCCTTCTGCCATGAGTCTTTATAACCATGTCAATATGTAGAGAATAAAGGCCATAGATGCTTTTGCATGCACATCCAAACACTGCTTTCAGTAGTTATAATTTAATTCTGAAGTTATTTAAGTATTGGTTGTTTTCAAACAATTAATTTTCAGAAATAAGCTCCTGAATTTTCTGAAGTAAGATTCAGAAGCTCCAGTACTGCTACTATGGTAACAGTTATAGACATGAGAGCAAACAAAATGTTTTGCACTGCATAAGTGTTTCCCAGCAATGGAATGGTGATTTGAAGCTCGAATAAATAAATATTAAATAAATAAAGTTCTATAAGAAGAGTAATTGTAAACCTATGCTTTACAAGTTTACAAGGATATATATCAAGAGGAACTTGGTTTTACTTTTTAAAACTAGAATTGAGAACAATTCTTGTAACATGAAACCATAAAGAAATCTCCAAGTCTGACACCCTGAGAATACAGGGAATCACTAAACCTTGTAGCTCTGCACTGCCAACCAGTGCTTCCTACCTGCCTTTTGCATCAACAGAGGAGCTTTGCTGCGTAAGTGAACTGAACGCTGGGTGGAAAGAAGTAGCTGACAGTCACTGGCTTTTTATTCATCCCATATAGAGTAACATTGCAGAATATAATGTATGAACAGGACAAAAATGTAGAAAAGCTGACCATGAGGAAGAGCATCAAGGCAGCAACGATGTCTTCCAGCCCCAACCATTCTCGTCAGTGCCCTGGGGGCTGTGCAGCTTGAGCAAGTCTGGGGAACACCAGTGCCTCCACACAGAAGCAAAGAGATTGCAGCCACTGGGACATCACAATGACACTCACATTAGAGCTTCATTTATCTAGAATAGGTGTATGTGCACAGCATATACAGAGAAGCCATTCATAGACCTGGCACATTCCAGAGCTGGTAAGGGCAGATTCCTCAAGCAAATACAAGAAACGGTAAATGAGACTTGGCTCTTACTACAGGAGCACATACAGGTCCCTCAAGGTTCCTGGACAGCTCTGCACCACTGCAATTCCAGGCAATACTTTAAGGAGCTGTAAACTAACTCAGCAAGGGAGCTGGAGATGTCGGATGACCTTTTTAACTGATTACAGGGTTTTTGCAGCAACAGCATTCAAGATTTGGAGGTCCTCCTCCTCCTAAACACACTAAGGTTTACACACAGGGAATCCTCCCATGTTATAACTAAATATGGAAGCAGTTTGCTGGGCAGCAACTAAATATATTTAGGAAAAGATGATGTCCCATGTTGACTCCTGTGTCACCGTAAGTGGTGCTCCTCAGAGACAGCATCTCTATGTGTGAAGCTGTGAAAACTGTATCCGTGACAGTGAGATCTGGGCACCAGAGAAGGAAAACCTTGGATACCTTTTTAAACGTGCTGACTGATTAGCAAAGATCACAACAACTTT
>NW_020919344.1:0-7605 GCF_003984885.1 Neopelma chrysocephalum | reverse complement strand
GCGGGGGTCCCGGGGGTGCCGGTGGTCCCGGGCCCGGCGCGATCCCCGTGGGGCCGGGGCGGCGCCGCGGCCGAACGCGAGGGGGAGCCCGAGCGCAGCCGCCCGCCCGCGGCCCCGCGGGGCCCGCCCGGGCACGGCGCTTCCCGGCGCTTCCCGGCGCTTCCCGGCCCGCCGATACCTGCAGGGACCCCCCGCTCAGCCCCCGGCAGCCGCTCCGGGGCAGCCCCGAGGGCGGTGCGCGGCCTCCGCCCGGCCCTGCCGAGACTCCTCCCGGGGCGGCGGCCGCGGGGCAGCCCGTGATGCCCGCCCGCGGGGTAGGGCCCGCGGGGACGGGGCACAAGCGCTGCCCGCGATGGGATGGGGATCGCGGATGAGGGAGCGCCCGCTCAGCCCCCCCTGCCCAAACACTCCAAAATTTGACGTCTATTGTAAGCTCGGAGCGGCGCCGAGAGGTTCGGCGGGTATCGCCATCGCAGCCCTTATCTGCGTGGCGCAGGGCGCCCGGCGGTGCTGCGGGCGGCAGATCAGCTCTGCCCCGAGCCAGAGCCGGGGCTCGTCCCTGCCCACCGCTGATCCAGCGGCCTCGGGGGACGCCCCGCTAAAACCCTCGGCACTCCCGGCCAGGAACGAGAGCCACGCGCTGCCTCTGCACACGTAAAACCTCCCTGGCTCCGGCAAACGCGTGGAACAGACGTGGTGGGCTTGAGGAAGCCACAAACTGCTCGGTTCTGAGAGCAAGACCCCGGAGCCACGGGAATGAACAGGCGATGCAAAGCCATGGGGACTGCCAGGAGCTTGGCTTGATCGATTCTGCCTCCCAGCCACTAATCCTCCCTAATCTCCTGTTTGGTGGCAAGTCACAACTCTCCCATCTGATCGTTTGGTTGGTACAAACTCTCCTGGGTCACCAAAAGCTCTTGATTCAAGATCTTTCCCTTCCTTAGCTTTGAGAGCACAGGTCTGGTAAAGCCAATAGCACATGCAGACAACTTGGCCTTGTCACCATCAAAGCTGTGGAGGCAACACGGCCACGCACTAGCAACAGATCCTCTGCAGAGACTTCGCTGGAGGCACAGGGTGTGGGGACCCTCCTGAAATGCCATCACAGCCAACACATCCGACCTCTCCCTGCGGCTCATTTGCACCTCAGGCCATTTCAGACCCCAGCAAGTCACTTTCTCCTCTCTCCTTTTTCCCCGCCCGCCGCCCACGCACCTCACCTCTCCTCGTTGAGGCCACACATGCGAATCCGCTCTGTGCTGGTCCAGTTGTGCACCCCGCTGTAGAGAGGTGCCGTAGAGATCATGACAGCTGCTCCTCACCCTCTGGGACCTGCTGGGGCTCGAGGGGCCGCTCTGCCTGCAAAAGGGAAACAGAGGGTTCGGAACTCTCCCTGGGATGATCCCTTAAACAGTGCTCCTGGGAAACTCATCCCCAGCTTCGCTGCCAGGCAGACAGGGAGCGATGCCCCAGGATGCCACAAGTCTGGGAGAGGGCTAGAAGGAATCAGCAGTGCCTTGGGACAGAATTCATCATCCACTCATCCTTGCACTAAATAACATTATTGCCAAAAAAACACTGGCTACCCCGAGTTTCATATAAACGTCTTCACACACACACACAAACACAAACACACACAAACACAAACACACACACACACATGCACACATCCCTCGAAACATTCCCCCACTTTTCTCCTCCCTCCAGAGGAACCTCCAGTGCCGGGAGCCGCCAGGCAGAGCTGTACCAAGGCGATGGTCTGTGACAGCACTGACACCCCCGAGGCTTAACAGGACTGAGGCAGTGCGTGGCGGGTCCAAGGGGCAAAGCCTCAAACAAGGGGGGGTCTGGAGGGAGCAGAGGTTTGCCAACAGTGCTGCCAAGGGATTATCCCCTCCCTCTGTCAGGAAGGTGCTGGTATTCCGTGGAGTTACGGGTGGAAAACAGGAGGGAATCCAGAGATTCGGGAGCATCCACGACGCACTGTCGGCTGGGTGGAGCTTTCAGGGGAGAGCGTCGCAGCCAATCGCGCAGCGCTGGGTGTTGGAGCATTGAGGAGCTCTGCTGCTCCAGGGAAAAGGCAGCGCAGGAAGAGAGGATCTCCTGCGCTAACAAGTGGACTCAGCCGAACCAAGCAGGACTGGCTGCAAAAGGGAGAGAGATGCTATCAAGGAGGTTCAGGAAAATACTAAACCTCAGAGGTAAAGCAGGCACAGAGCCACAGCAATGCTCTCGGTGCAGCGGTGGGAGTGGGAACGAGCTGAAAGCAGCACGTGATCCCAAATCTCCGTCGGATGTCTTTTCCCTGACAAACTCCTGGTGACACCAGCTCTGCATGGGACGAGCAGCAGCTTGTGCCGTGAAAGGAGCCACACAGGGACCTTCTGGCCAGCAGCTCAAGGGACCGAGCAGTGGGACTGAACGGCTCCTCCTAACGCAGCTTCTGCCGGGTGTCCTCCCTGCAGCCTGAACGTGCCAGTGGGGATCCGCCAGAGAGGAAAAAAGGGCCAGGCACACGGGAGAAACGGGGGCAAGGCAGCTGGTGTGCCAAAGAGAAGCGACGGACCCATCTGCACGTACGAGGGCACAAGTGAGCAAACAGAGTACGGAAATCAGAGGTCGGGGAAGAGGGGAAACCTGCTAAAAACACACACTGTGAGACGGGAGAAATCCTCAATAGGGACGGGGGAGCCGGGCAGACGCGGAGGCAGAGAGCAGGGTCATACCCAAAGAGAACGAGGTGGCTTGGAGCAGGAAGGGGAGGAGTCTTTCGATGCTTGGAGAGAAATGCAACATAAAGGAAATAGGGGAACAAACAATCTGCGGGGATTTCACCATCTTAGGCTAAACTGAAAGAAGGGGAGGAGGAAGGTTCTGCCCCCGAGCACAGCAGCAGGACAGATGTTCTGGGAGGAATCAAAAGGGACCTTCTGTGCAACGGGGGAAGGGGATGCGTGTGGCTGCACAACGTGGAGCAGGAGCTGGGGACAAGCAGAGATCAGGCGTGACCCCGGAATAGGTCTGGCAAGGGAGGAGTGATAACGGGGTGGTACGAGGAGCTGGGAGAAACAGCACGTTTGGAGTGCTCGAGTAAGAGCTGGTCCAAAGAGCAGCCACGACGGCCACAAGAGGAGAGCTGGGAGGACACAGCGACAGAGATCAACACTGTTTCATGGATTCTTGGCCTCTATCCTCTACGGACAATGTGGGACACGTGCCAAACGCAGGCATTTCGCAGGGAACGAAGAAGAACAGAAGAGAAAAAGAATCCAGATATGAACTCAGAGAAGGAATAAAACAGGGGCCAAGCACCAGATGTGGGCTCAAGCACAAACCAGCGGAGCAACAGCATCCTTAAGAAGGCAGACCAGGAAGTTTATTGGGAAATGTAGGGATGAGCAGCCTCCCGAGGCCGAACCAGAGAGAGCAACTGCAGCCTCCCTGGGTCAGAACACTGTTAGACGAGTCGACATGAGGACTCTGAGCAAATCTCCCATCTACACTGGTGCAGCTGGAAGCGACTTTAAAGGGATGTAATTAAACTCGTAGGAAACCCTTGGAGAACACAACTAGGGCATGGCTTCACGTGCCTGCCTTCGAGTAGAAGAAGCTGTTGAAGAAACTGTTGAAGCCCTTCTCTCCCCTCACCCCTTCAGTCATGTCACTGAAGCCTTGCAGTGTCCCGGTAAACTTGACCAGGGAGTTGACCTCTGTTTAAAACCCTTTTTTCCTTTATTTTTTTCCTGGCTGGACTGGTTTTAACCCATACCAGCTCCTAGATCAGCTTCACCAAGAGGGAGAGAGGGCACAGCCTGGCACAGACTCTACTTAATCCACAACGTCTGCCAAAGGAAGTGTATATGAAACCACAGTCTTATTTTGATTTAGCTAAATAGGTGCTCAGCCAATTCTAATTAACGCCAAAGCAAACGAGTTTAGAATGAAGTAAGAACATCAACGCGGCGTTCTGCGTGGGGAAGCTTGTGTGGTATTAAAGCACCTTCACCTCCCAAAACAGAACGTGCCCTAAGAACTGCGAGCAAACTGCGAGAACACGCTCACCTCCAACGACAAGCCCTCGGAGAGGTTTGCAGTGAAATTAACACAGTGAATTAAAAGAAAAGGGGGTTTTGTTCATTAAGGCAAAACCTGTCATCATTTTGCAAAAGGAGAGGATGCTGCTCTGCAAACCTGCCTCTTCCAGGCTCCAGGAAAAGCAAAACAGAAGAGGTTTTCCTTGCAGCAAAAGCTTGCTTTTACTCAGGTTAGCAATGACTTGGCTACACGTGGAAATTCCCTTGGATTAAGTCAAGAAATTACTCTCTCTTCTGAAATACCACTGTATGGTGATGGTAACAAGTTTCCTGAGTTGAAGGTCTTTAAGAATGGATATTTCCTAATCACTATCTCTACACATATCCTCCTTGCACTAAAACCCCAACAGCGCCAAGACAACCATCGTTTCAGTGCAGGCCAAGCCAGGGTTGCAGACTGGCTCCCCTGGCCTTCACCAACCAGCTCCCACCACTGATGAGAATTAAGCCCATGTCATCTCCATGCTGACCCCTGTTAAACCCTGTCTGTTCCCTGGCTCTCAGGGATCCCAACTTGAGTTGCCCAAGGTGAGACTTCCTAATTGTTTCCCACTGCAACACTGCCCCTCACGCTCACACCTCCCACCCCACTGTTAGGCTGTTGCAAAGGCATTGCAGAGTAGATTCAGAAGCCATCCCTGCCAGTGACAGAGATCCCTCGGCTGGATCAGGTCCCTGACCTGACTCAACTCTCAGCTCCTCAAGCCCTTGCCTTGGCAAACATACAAAGCAACTTCTCAGGCTGGCACCAACCTGCCAGCCACAAGTAGCCGAGGGTTTGCTAGTCACTGGGGAGTTTGGTGCTATTGGTGTTTGCCCTCACAGATGTCACAGCTACGTTGCCACCTGGTCTCACTCACTTTGATCAGATTAACCAGAGCCATGACCTCCTACAGCGTCCACCTTACGGTACCTGGGGTGGAGCCAGGCCCACTGGTGCAGGAAGAGGGCTTTTCCCTGCTCCTCCCAGAGGCAGCCACTTCTCCATGGTACAAACACATCTCTCTGTAGGACCGTGCTGCCCTGATCCCCCACAAGAAGCTTTCCATGTATTTTCCTGCTCTGTACATTTCCAAGTACTAAAATCACTTGGATGTCAAGGTGTTTACCCTTCCTCTCCCCCATCCCAGCCTCAGCACATGAGCTACACACCAAGTGATGGACACTGTCCCCGCTGCACCCTGTCTAGGCAAGTGTGAGGTGACAGGTACTGAAACACCAGCAGCCAGTCTCCTAAAATTCCCCAGCACAAGGATTCCCTCCACCTGGCTCCAGGCAGGCACATCATCCCCGACCAAGCAAAGACCCGACCAGCAGCAAGGCGCACCACTGCCAGAGCTCAGCCAACAGCACGAGTTCACCCAGGGAGAACACCAGCTTTGCCTTTCCCCCTGCACAAGTGGCAGCCACGGCATGAGCCAGATCCGGGGATCCCACTGCCAGTCGCTCAGTGAAGCTCAACTGCTCTGGAGCCTTTAGGGACACAGTAAATGCCACCCCATCGGTGGTGCCCCCACCCTCGCTGGCATTGAGCGGGCCAGTGGCGCAGAGGAAGGAAAGGGACTTCCCAGCCTTAGGGTATGGAACAGGAGAAAGGCCATCACATCCCTCTGCAGCAGGAGATGGGGAGGACACAGTGGCTGCCTTCCCACGGCACCGTGTGGCTCCTGTGGCCAGGGGACACTGCGGAAGGCCAGGAGGGATGCACTTTGACCCTAGAAACACACCTGCGGGAAACACCTCTGAAACATTCATTCCCAGAGCAGCAAAGCCTTGAAGGAAGGGGGTTTTATCCCCTGGATGGCTACAAAATATAAAATGAGGTCAGCTGCTGGAAACTCAAGTGGGATTCTGTGCTGGGAGCGCAGCCGGCCACTTTGATGGGAGCGGGAGCAGCGGAATGAGGCGAGATGTGCCCTGTGGCTCTTCCCGGCACTCAGGTGGGCCAGAAGGGAACAGTCTGCAGTGACAGGCAGGTCTCCCTTCCCTTGCCATAGTTTGTTCACTTTGGCAATTCTTCGTTGCCATTAGTAACACAGGCAAGGAACTATATTTGTTTTGATATGTGATGGCCTGGTGTCCATTGAAGGTGCAGAGGGCTGGAGTGAGTGCCAATCCCGAGAGCTGCCCGGGGCGCCTCAGCTCCAAGCACCACTTTGGAAAACCCTCTGGAGCAAACTGCTGACAAAAAAAAATTAAAAATTAAAGAAAAAATTAAATCAAAAGCCCCGTGACAGCCCTCTCACAGGACTCACAGCGGGCACGATATGCAGCAAGGGAAAAATTTAAACTAGAAAACTGAAAGAGAGAGAACAGTTTATCTTATATTATGTTACCACTCACGCAAAGGTCAGAAACTGTAGGAGAATGGACCTGGAATGACTAGAGTGGCACAAAATCCAGCAAGGATGGGCCAGGCCATCTCTGTGGCTGTCTGGGCAGAGTAGTGCCCAGCAACGGTGGCCCCGAGCCGGGTTTGGTCCCCGCTGCCTGCACAGCAGCCCCGGCCGCTGCGGAGCTGAGCCAGGCTTTGCCTACACGCATTTGCTTAAGCTGATTTAAAGACACAGTAACACCACATGTAATTATATATCCTCGGCACGATGAATTGGAAATAAAAAAGAGAAAACCCATCCTCATTTCAGAAAAAAAAAATAAGTTTGCTGCACACTGGGCAGTGCTGTGATAATCGGTCCCAGCTGCTGGACAACTGGTGTCACTAAAGCCTCGCTCGCCTGCAACAACCAGGCTTGTCCCCAGCAAAGCCCATGAATTTTTAAGGACTGAAAAAGAGCCATTAAGGGATGATAACATTCAAAAATATCTCTGACAAGGTGCATATCGTCCAAAATCCCACAAGCAGAGCACAGCCTCCTTTGCCCAGGAGCCAGGCTGGCATTCCAGAGCCCAGAGGTTCCAAGGGCAGCTCTGAAGGCCAAACCCCATCAGAGCCCGGGCTCTGACATCTGGAATGCGCCTCCAGACCCAGGTGACAGCAACAGAGCCAGTGCCCTCGACAGGCACCACACAGCCTCCAGCCAGTGACGGGACCAGGAGCAGCTAAACCCAAAGGCTAGCCAGGGCGATGGAAGTGGCACAGCGGGAAGGGAAAGGAAGGGAAGGAAGGGAATGAAAGGCTGCTGCAGAAATGGCCAAAAAGATGCAGAGGAGCTGCGAAGGGCGCGGGATGCACCGGCCCTGCCCTGGCACTGATCCCCAGAGTCCGGGGGACGAGGGTGCTGGGGAGCAGATGCTCTGCGAGAGGAGAAACTTGCTTCGTCTCTATTTTAGCACGGAAGACCTTTTCCCAGTGCTGCTCTGAACCGGCCTCACCCAGGCTGGGATGAGGGCACCGATGTTGCTCGCCGAGCAGCCAAGACCCCTCCCGGTACCGACCACACCGCCGCGGGAGGGCTGGTTTCCTCCCCGGTGAGAGCGGCAGGAAGCGCCGCCTCCTCCGCCCGGTCCTGCCGCTGCCCGGCCATCACCGTGGGCACGGGCGGGGGGACCG
>NW_020919343.1:0-905 GCF_003984885.1 Neopelma chrysocephalum | reverse complement strand
CCCTCCAGGGGGGCAGAGCCTGGGCTGTTCCCTGCAAACTGTCCGGGGCAAAGCCCCATTTGGGGTCAGAGCACCACGGGAGGCATGGCAAGATTTGGGGGTGAGAAACCCCTTTTTGGGGCAGAGCCCTGTGCATTTCCCTGTAGGATTTGGGGGTGAAAAATCCCTTTTTGGGGGGCAGAGCCCTGGCCCATTTCCCTGCAGGATTTGGGGAGGAAAACCCCTTTTTGGGGGGCAGAGCCCTGGCCCATTTCCCTGCAAGATTTGGGGGTGAAAAACCTCTTTTTGGGGAGCAGAGCCCAGTGTGTTCCCCTGCAAGATGTGAGGGTGCCAAACCTCTTTTTGGGGTGCAAAGCCTGACACATTTCCTTTCAACATTTGGGGTTCACAATCCCCTTTTGGGGGGCAAATCCTGATGCTTTTCTTTCAAGCTGTGGGGTTCAAACCCCCTTTCTGGGGCACAACCCAGGGGATTTTGCTGGGGGGGGGCAAAGCCCCTTTCATGGGACAGAGACATTTTTTGCAAGATTTAGGGTGCAAACCCCTTTTTGGGGTACACAGCCTGGTCCATTTCCCTGCAAGATTTGGGGTGCAGAGCACTTCCTCGGGCCAGAGCCCTGTGCATTTCCCTGCAGGATGTGGAGTGCAAATCCCCTTTTTTTGAGGGCAGAGCCTGACGTGTTTCCTTGAAAGACGTGGGAATGTAAAGCCCTTTCTGGGGGGCAGGGCCTGGCCCATTTCCCTGCAGGATTTGGGGTTCAACCCCCTTTTTGGGGCAGACCCCGCTGCATTTTTGGGGTGAGGGAGGTGTTTATCCCCCCTCGTGGTTCCCCCCCCCGGAGGGATTGCTCCCCCCATTTTTGGGGCCAGCCCGGGGGGGTGGATGCTCGGGGGGGGGGGGGGGG
>NW_020919342.1:0-780 GCF_003984885.1 Neopelma chrysocephalum | reverse complement strand
CAGGTGCTTTGCTTTCCATAGTTTTAATCAGTCCTTCGTCCTTGAGGCCCAGTGTGTAGCTTAGTGTGTAGATATCTCCGGATGTCCATCTTGGATTCTCTGTATGGTTCTCGTACTGGACCTTTCGATCCTTGTCCTTCCCTTCGTTACTTTATGCGTGTGCTAGGAGACAATATGCTTTTAGAAAAACAAGATACAAAATACTTATTCAGCAAGGCACAATAACTTGTCTTGTCAGCTTAAGAACTGCAAGCTGCAGGACTATCAGCCTATGATGCTGACAGATTAATGAACCATTCTGCAACTTACAGTCCCCCAGCCTTAACAGAACATTGACTACAATAATATATATATAGGAATATAACATGCAATACAATTTGATGAGTAAATCACTTTACTACTACTAATTTATTACAATTCTTTTCTCTCTCTTGCTCTCTTTTCCCTCCCACATTGCCTTGGGGGGGCTGGATCATAACCCAAAGGGCTCCACACCTGTTTTCCTTTGCAACTGCTCTCAAATAAATGCTCTCTGTCTCTCTGCAAACACTGATCATCCAGGATTGGTTCACTTTCATTCACTCCAAGGGATACAAGAATCAAACAAAAGTTCCTCCGGCCTGGCAGGGTGGGCTGTAACACTCCTGTGGCTTTTTGAACTGATTTAGTGCCCACACCCACTAAACTCAAGCACAGCTTTGAAACAACCTCCGCAAAAGAGGAGCTGGTTTTTCTGGTGCCTCCCTCCGCTCTCTGCTGCAGCAGCTCCATCGCAGCAGC
>NW_020919341.1:0-2010 GCF_003984885.1 Neopelma chrysocephalum | reverse complement strand
AAGCACAGCCAGCCAGGGAATGCCATCAGCCCACTCCCGAGTCCCCCGTGGTGCCAACACCCTACCTGTCTCCTTTGCTTTATGATGTTCTCCACCTTGCCCACGGCTGTGTGCTGTGACTCCAGGGAGTCCACCTCCTCCTCGAGTTTCTCACAGCGCTTGACGAGCTCCCCCAAAAACACTCTGATGTTGAAGGTGCAGTTGGAACAGTCTGGCTCCTCCATCTCTGTCTCCTCCTGCATAGTCCCTGTTATCTCTGCCAGCTCGCCCAGCTGCAGGAAGAGTAGAAGGAATCCGCTCAGAGATGGGATGGATGCAGCCAGCAGACCTGGGTGCCGTGGGGCTCGATGGCCCCAGCCAGCTGGGAGATGTGGCCGGGAACCCCGTCAGGACCCCTCCACTGAGTCGGCGGGTGGTGGGAGTGCTCCCCCAGCACCTCACCTGAGCATTCATCTGGTTGGTTGCCTCATTCACCATCTCTTCCAGCATGGCATTCCTCATCTCCTGCTGTTCCTCCATCTTCTTTAGTTCAGTCTTTGTCTCCTGCAGCACGGACCTGGCCAGCGAGATGGGGCAGGGGCAGACTTAGCCTCCCCAGAGCTGCTTGGGCAATGTCCCTTACCCCCAAACCAGGATGCTCTCAGATCCCCTGGGCTGTCTTCCAGCCCTATACGGTAGTAAACCCTTTCCTCTCCTCTTACTCCAGTTGTTGAGTCATCTGCTCACTGATCTCTTCTTTCCACATCTCTGCATCCTCCCTCATCTTTCCGATGTTGTCGTCCATCTTCTTCATCTGGAAAGGACAGTGGCGGCAGACTCAGGGCAGACCCAGGGCCTCACACCCTGTCCCCGGCCCAACCCCAAATCCCCAGCTCAGGCAGCCACACTCAAATATCCCACGAGAGCCTAAAGATGACACCACCCAGCAGCTCACCGATGCAAATGTCTCTCTCATCTTCTCTGCCATGTGGGACTGTGTTGTCTTAATCATGCCAATCTCCTCCCGAAGATTCTGGTAGTCAGCCATGGCCTAGGAGAGAGGGGTGGTGGGGGTGAGTCTCAGGGAAGGGTCCCTGGGGACCTGCAGGACCTTCCCCCTGCCGTGGTGTGCCCAGCACAGGGGACAGCGCAGGTCAGGCTCAGCCAGGCTGGCAGGGCACTGCGGGCAGCACTCTCCATGCATCCAGCAGGGCCAGGGCTGCTGAGCCTGCGGCCGGCAGAGCTGAGGCCACTGGCTGCTGCCTCAGAGCCACGAGTGTCTGACAGCAGCAGTTCACCTGGTAATACTCTTCCTGGAGCTTCTTTATGTCCTCTGCCATGTAGGACTGTAGGAGAAAGGGGTGTCAGAGATGAGCCTCTGGGGAGCGTCCCTGGGGAACACAACCCTCACCCCCACTGTGGTCTGCACAAACCTGCGCCTCCAGGATCTTTCTGATGTCCTCTGACACACGGGAATGTTCAGCCTTTATCCCACTAATCTCCTGAGAGACAGTTTAGGCAAAAAGGGTTGTTCAAGGTTAACCCTTAGCAGCAAGTCCCCCAAGACCCCCAGCCCTGCCCTGGGGAGCCCATGGCACAGGCAGGGTCAGCAGGGAGAGCCCCAGTGCCGCCTGCCTGAGCCAGGCTCCGTGCCAGAGCACTGAAGCCCATCCCAAGGGCCAGGAAGCGCTGCCAGTGGCCCAAGCACTGCCTGGGCAGTGAGGGCAGAGTCAAACACTGCTGAGGAAGTGGAGAGGGACTGACTGGTGGGCAGCACCAGGGGCTCTGGGAAGAGCCACTACCTCAGACATGAGTTTCTTATAGGATTCCATCTCCTGCTTCATTTGTTTTACATCAGCAGCCAACTCAGCAAGTGAGGGGCCACGCAGCTCGCCTGTCCACGGCTCCTGGGCTGTCAGGTACTGCACATCCAGGTGTCCCAGCACGGCCCGCAGCAGTTTCCTCATGGCCGCAAAGTGGATGACTCCATTCTGGGGCATCCCGATGGCGAGATCCAGCAGCTGGGAGAGG
>NW_020919340.1:0-483 GCF_003984885.1 Neopelma chrysocephalum | reverse complement strand
GGGGCGCCCTCATGCCCCTCGGCCCAACCCGGCTGGGCTCCTCAGGCAGCTCGGGCTCCAGCACGGGCTGCTCGTGGGGAGGGCCCGGGGGGGCTGTGGGGCCGCTCTCCACAGGGCCACACGCCCCAGCCCTGGCTGCCCCTTTGTACGGGCTGCTGCTCGGCTCGGCCATCACTGCAGAGAGCACACGGGCAGCTCGCAGGGTGGGCCCGGGGGCTGTGGGGCCACACGCCCTGGCCCCGGCCATGGCTGCGGCTCTCCGGTCTAGGTGCTGCACGGCCCAGGCCGAGTCTGCCTCCCCTGCCTGTGGCGGGGAAGGCCGCCCCAGCTGCGTGGCGACTTCAGTCGGCACCTCCCTGGCTCCAATTTCTTCTTGGCAACCAGCTTGTTCTTAAATATGTTAACACAGAGGCGCTATCATTGGCTCTCCCTTGGCCAGGAAGTGCCTCCTGTAGCCAGCTATCATTGGCTTCACTGGGGGGG
>NW_020919339.1:0-672 GCF_003984885.1 Neopelma chrysocephalum | reverse complement strand
TGAAAGTATAATGGCTCACATCAGCAGGTAGTGTTGCTGTGGGCCATGTCCCCAAGTTTGTTAGTTTGTTTTCATCGTACGAAAATTAACTCGGGGCCGTGTGTTCTTAAGGGAAAGAATATCTTAAAGGGTGGGAGATTTTGTCACCTGCTCTCCCCTTTGACAATTCCTAACATGTACACAGAGCTATTCTCCGAATATAGTTTCAGAGTTTGGTTGCACTTCCCAGAAAAATCTCCATGGTGGCAGCCTCTTGCACATTATCTGAGTACCTCCACTCTGGGCCTGCTATCTGCATTTACCTAAAGATAACTGCATTTAGCTGGTTCCTGCAGGGCTTGAAAGCCAGCCAGCAGAGCTCTAATCTCTGCATGGCACTCAGGACGGAAACCAGGGCCTGCAGGAGGGACAACAGCTTTTGCTGTCACTGAGTAATGAGATAGCAAACCTCAGATATTGAAAAATAATCACGCTTCCTAAAGGTAAGAGATTACCTTTGAAATATCTCAAAACCGATACACTCTTAAATGCTTTTTTAACCTGCTTTCTGATTCCTTTTAAAATATATCAATCATAAAGCAGGGTTAGATTTCCCAGTTTTCCTCTGTCAAACTGACAGCTAGCGCCAAACGCAGTGTAACAAATAGCACGGTTTGCATATGTTCATGTGAG
>NW_020919338.1:0-519 GCF_003984885.1 Neopelma chrysocephalum | reverse complement strand
CACGGCTGTATACACTTTCAATTGTTTTCAATCCCCGACCTCCTACATTTCCCCCTCTTTTTTCTAATAGCACATCCAGTACCTTATGCACTTGCGATACTAATATAATGATAAAAGGACCTGCTAAAGCCATTATTATGTTGCGCAGCCAATTTCCTATTCCCAAAGAGCGTAGCCAACCATCAAAAGGGTTGCTGTTGATTAGCAAATCGTGCATTCCGTCTTGTAACTTTTGTAACTTCTTGTGTATAGACTCGGAATGATCAGATAAGTTGAAACAACACATGCCTTCAAATTCTGCACACCCATGTCCATGTGCTAAAAGCAGGAAATTGATAGCTGCTCGATTCTGTAACACCGCATGCCTTACAGAGTCAACATCGAGAGTAAGTTGCCCTATAATGTCAGAGGTGATATTGACCTGCTTCCCGGCCCAACATGCTAATCGTGTTATTTGTCTCAACGCATGGGCTGCTGCAACATGAGGAGCAAAAATAGAAGCCAAGATTTGAATTGGGG
>NW_020919337.1:0-1421 GCF_003984885.1 Neopelma chrysocephalum | reverse complement strand
CACTGCTGGCACAGAGCTGACCTCTGCAGCAGCACTGCCATCCTGCAAGGCCATCTCCTCAGGCCAGGGCCTCAAAGCTTCAACCAGCTTTCCACTTTGCTCTCCAGGATGTGCCCAACACAACACCCTGCAGAGGAAAACAGCAGTGACCAGCACAAGGGTGGGAGTGCTCAGGGTGGGGGCACCCAGCAGTGCCCTGGCACAGCCAGCGCCGCTCCCAGCACTGGCCTCTCACCCCAGGCCATTGGGCTTGTTCTTCCCTCCAAGGAGGGACATCAAATGACCAGATCAGGAGTCCATGTTTGCCCTGCATGGACAAGACATGCCCATGTGTCATGGCTTGGGGCTGGGGGGGTGGAAGGCTTAGACAAAGTTGATGGCAGAAGCCGTCTCGTTGAGCTACGAGGTGCAGAAAGGACCCCCTTGCTTTCTAAAGTCCTTCTCAGAGAGAAGCCTGGCTGTGGCTGGATCCTATCTCAGGCTCAGAGTTTGGTTTAGATTGAAGGAATTATAGAGGTGTGATTCAATCACTTTGTCCTGCAGGTTTTAGTGATGGCAAATCAGAAATATTTCTATGAAATGAAATATTTATTATGACAAATGAACATAAAATTGATCAGACAAGATAACAGATGAAGGACATCAATCAGAATTATTTCCTGCACAGTATAAAAGCCAAAAACTTTTAGAAGTATAGTGTACGATAGGACAGTGCAGTCTATCAAAGTAATTCTATTAAAGCAAATGGATCAAAGCCAGCAAAAAGAAACAATCCTGAAGCAGAGATTGAGGTAACTCACCCCACAAGGACAGGGGTAGCTCTCTCTCTTTCACTTAACCCCTGGGCAGTGACCATGAAGAACTGTCCCTGCTTCATAGCAGAAGCTCCACACACTTCAAGGAAGTCTGTGGAAGAATTTGTAACATAGACGGGGCTTTTATAGATATAAAGGGTTTGACAGACAGACATATTGCCAGGCCAGGGAGCAGCTTCTCTGTCAAATCCTGCTTCACAAAGCAGGATGTGCGTTTGAAGTTTCATGAAGCATTTTGGGTTTAGCATAATTCAACATTAAAAACAGCACCTTGACACCAGCAGTAACTCACCACAGAGACCTTGCATTGTTTGTATTCTCTGACCATTGTTTAGGTATAATAAGAGCAGAGCATCCTGCCAGAAATGGCCCCTTGATTCCATGAGGTTCCAAAAACTCTCAGGATTCCTTTGGTTCCATGAGGCCTCTCAGTTTCACAATGGAGCCTTGGTTCCATGAGGTTCCACAGTGTCTCTTGGATCCTTTGGTTCCTTGAGCCCACGATGTTCCAAAGTATCCCAGGGCTCCCTTGGCTCCAAGAGACTCCCCAGTGTCCCATCAGCCCCTGGATTCCAGGAGGCCCTGCAGTGTCCCAATGGCCACTCG
>NW_020919336.1:0-453 GCF_003984885.1 Neopelma chrysocephalum | reverse complement strand
GCAGTGTATAGCAGCTGTCTGTGTATCCAGCCCTTCACATGGTTTTCCCATTTCTAAGGTAACATTTATAAACATGCATAAGGAATTCCATATGACCAAACAGTTTAAAGAGGGCTTCCCAAATTCCTGTGATGAAAAGAGGCTTATCCAGGCCAATTTTTAATCTCAGGGGAAGCTTGAGGAATCTTGCTGTACCTGTTTACTTCAGACAACTGTGTTAATTTGTGGGGAAATTTGGTTCTTGTTACTGCCTTTAACTTCTCTGATTCATTCCCGGTACAGAACAGCTTTATAGCATTTCAGCGTTGTTTTTCTGGGGGGGAGAAACCAAACAAAAAACACCACTATGAATAACAACAACAACTAAGCAAAAAAACCCCAGAAGAGGTTGCTTCATGAAGGTCCAATAAATCTGCCTGCGTTTATGTTTGTGCTAATTTGAATTCTCATGAA
>NW_020919335.1:0-832 GCF_003984885.1 Neopelma chrysocephalum | reverse complement strand
ACCACCCACCCCAAATCCAGCTGGAGTGATCCCAGGTACAGAAATCCTCCCACACCACCCACCCCAAATCCACCCGGGACTGACCACAGACATCTCCCTGCACCACCCACCCCAAATCCATCTGGGACTGACCACAGATATTCCCCTGTACCACCCACCCCAAATCCAGCTGGAGTGATCCCAGGTACAGAAATCCCCCCACACCACCCACCCCAAATCCATCTGGGACTGACCACAGGTACAGACATCCCCCTGCACCACCCACCCCAAATCCATCTGGGACTGAGCACAGACATCCCCCTGCACCACCCACCCCAAATCCACATGGACATTCCCCTGCACCACTCACCCCAAATCCATCCAGGGCTGACCACAGGTACCCCCTGCACCACCCACCCCAAACCTGCCTGTGATGGGGCAGAGCCCCCCTGGCCTCACCTTCCCGGATGGCCGTGCAAGGAGCCCCCTCCTCGTGCTCCAGCCGGATTTCCTTCAGGGCCACGAGGTTTTCTGTCAGTTTGCTGCGTCCCTTGAAGACGGTGGCGTAGGTGCCCTGGGAGGGGGAGAGAGAGAACAAGCCCTGCAGCCCATTTCCCAGCCTGGCACAGCACTGGTATCCCCAAAACATTTGAAGGAAGGACCATTGGAAGTGCCAGGGCCAGGTCTGAACTCCACGGAAAGACTTGGTCTGAACGTTCCTGGATATTGAAATTTGGCTTTATGGAATTTTGGAATTTATGAAAGAAACCTGCCCTTTGTATTTCAAGCTGCCCTTAGGACTTCATTTAATTCCTTACAGGGAATTAATAGGATACTTCGTAGGATACTCACC
>NW_020919334.1:0-5722 GCF_003984885.1 Neopelma chrysocephalum | reverse complement strand
CCCTGAGCCTCCTTTTCTCCAGGCTGAGCCCCCCCAGCTCCCTCAGCCGCTCCTGCTGCTCCAGCCCCTTCCCAGCTCCGTTCCCTTCCCTGAGGAGCAGCTGCAGTTGCAGTTGTTGGGCTCTGGATGCCTGTGGAGCAGTTGGAGCCGTGTGGGAAGGGAGCTGTGTGTGCAGGGCTGGGAGGGGGGCCGGGGGCTGCCCTCTGGCATGGCTCGGGGGCACAAAGGGGGGTTTCACCCCCTGCCTGGCAGGAGGAGCCCCTCGGCTGCTGGTGGGAGCTGCGGGAAGCTGGAAGGGCTGGAGTGGGGGAGGGCCCAGCCTGCTCCTGTGTGGGGTCTGTCCTGCTCTGGGCAGTGCAGGGGCAGTGTGGGACAGTCCCTGCCCTGTGCTGCTTGGGGGGGGTGAAAGGAGGGATAAGGGCAGGAAGAGGCTCTGCTGTGGCACCTGCAGCTCCTCCCGAGGGCAGTGCAGGGACAGCCCCCTCTGCTCTGGGGACAGGACAGGACCCAGGGAAAGGCTGGAGCTGTGCCAGGGGGGTTGGGATGGATCTCAGGGAAAGGTTCTTCCCCCAAGAGTGGTTGGGCACTGCCCAGGCTCCCCAGGGCTGTGTCACGGCCCCAAGGCTGCCAGAGCTCCAGGAGGGTTTGGACAATGCTCTGAGGGACAGGGGGGATTGTTGGGGTGTCTGTGCAGGGCCAGGGGTTGGATCCATGATCCTTGTGGGTCCCTTCCAGCTCAGGATATTCCATGACTTTCTTCCCTTTTTTTCTGGTTTGCTGTGGGTCTGAGGCAGCACAGGATGGTCCCAACAGAAAGGAACAAGGCAGGGCAGTCATGGTTGGTGCTCCAGGGGAGTCTGACACAAACCAGGAGACACCAGGGAGCAGCTTTATATCCATCCTGTTCTCCTGAGAGTGCCAGGACACGGGAATGGCTTCCCACTGCCAGAGGGCAGGGGTAGATGGGATACTGGGAAGGAATCCTTCCCTATGAGGGTGGGGAGGCCCTGGCACAGGTTGCCCAGAGAAGCTGTGGCTGCCCCATCCCTGCAAGTGTCCAAGGCCAGGTTGGAGCATCCTGGGCTGGTGGAAGGTGTCCCTGCCTGTGGCAGGGGGTGGCACTGGATGAGCTTTAAGGTCCCTTCCAACCCAAACCATGCTGGCATTCTAATACTTCAGAGTTATTTAATGTTTTAGACCCTTCAGCACACGAGGGAACGGTGGAGATGCAGTGGGAGATCCAGGGGGGGATTCTGGAGTACATTCCTGTGTCTCAGTGTGTCATTCTTTAATATTGCACCCAGAGGGTGTTTCTTGAGAAAGAAAACACATCAGACTTTCAGTGCTGCCTTTTTTATCTGTGGTGTTTGGTGTTATGCTGAGAACTTCTACTCGAGGCCTTGGAGAAGAGGGTTGGCAGCAAGGGGCAGCTCGGGGCTGAGCAGAGCTCCTGGGCCTCCTCGTTAACGGCCTCCTCATTAACAACCTCCTCATTAACACCCTCCTGGTTTATCTCTCGCAGCTCTTCCCGTCAGGCAGCACTGAAATCCCACTGAGTGAAAGGAGACCCCCCAAAAACCCCAGCACAGCTTTGCTTTGGTGCCCAAGGGGCTGTGACACAAATCCTCCAGTGGCTCTCACATCTTCACCGTGGCTCCTGTGTGTCTGTCAATCCTGTGCCTTCAGAACTGCCCCAAAAACGGAGCAGCTCCTTGGGAATGTGTCACCCCCCAGTGCCCACGTGCCAGTGCAGGTGCCCTGTGCCCCAGCAGTGTCGCCTGTCCCAGGAATCCCGCGGGCACAGGGCATTAATTAGATCCTTGGAATGTCTCTGAACTGGGGAGGTTTGTCTCGTCCAGGAGTGGCAGATGGAAAGGCAGGGAGTGAGTAAGGAGTGAGCTGTTCCGGCTGGGAGTGGGGATGGAAAGGCTTCAAAGCCCAGCCAGGGTCAGTCAGCACTAATGGCACTTAATTCCTGGGTTTCCTGTTGTGTGGCCCAGCTGGAAAACACAAGGCAGAGGTCAGTTGGAGACACTCAGGCCTGTTTACCTGCTCAAACCAATAATTAAATGCCAGGTGGGAAGCTGGGCTCCCAAACTGGAGTGCCAGCCCTGTATCCATGGTCTCAGGCAATCCTCAGCCCTGAATTGGTGCTTTCCAGGTGGGTTCGTTGGTTATTCCTTTGCCAGCTGGAACTGGAGTGTGTCAGAGTCTTCATTAATAACTGATTTCAAGTCAGAATGTTTCTGGTTCCTCCCAAGGGGCAGCTCCGACCTCTCAGAGGGATTGGGATTGTTAGGGTGTCTGTGCAGGGTCAGCAGTTGGGCTGGATGGTCTTTGGGGGTCCCTTCCAGCTCAGGGCATTCCATGGTTCTCTGCAGGTCAAACATTAGGCTGACTACCCAAAATAGGTTTAAAAAGTCATGGCATTGATCCCCTCATGTGTCATTGCCCCTGCAGTTTGCAGGTGGGCAGCTTGGCAGGGCCGTGCTGTGCCTCCCTGATCCCACCAGGAAGGGAAAACCTGCCCCATCCCCTCCTGATGGTCCTCTTGGGAAGGGTGGGAGCAGCCAAAAGCCTGGGAGTGAGCTCTGCCCCTCTGCTGGGGGGCCTGGGATTGTCACCCGCTCCTGGGCCAGGACAGGTCCCCTGGGGTTGGCAGAACCCCCCATTTCTGTCACCTCAAGGAGTCTGAGGGGCAGGGCTGGCACCAGGGCACGGGATCCGAAGGATTTGGCTGCTGTCACCTGGAGCTGCCAAATGGGATTGAAGTACAGCAAACTCAGAGGGAAATATTCCAGTGTGACACTGTGACCTCTGGGCTGTGAACCACTGGGGTGCTCAGGGGGCAAACCAGCGGGGTTTGTGTGCAGGGGTTGTGTCCATGAGGAAAACCACTGGATTTTGGTGTGCAGGGGTTGTGTCCATGAGGAAAACCAATGGGATATGGTGTCAGGGCTCTGAGGATCACAGAATTCCAGACTGGTTTGGGTTGGAAGGGACCTTAAAGCTCATCCAGTGCCACCCCCTGCCGTGGGCAGGGACACCTTCCACCAGCCCAGGCTGCTCCAAGCCCCGTCCAACCTGGCCTTGGACACTTGCAGGGCTGGGGCAGCCACAGCTTCTCTGGGCAACCTGTGCCAGGGCCTCCCCACCCTCCCAGGGAAGGATTCCTTCCCAATATCCCATCTATCCCTGCCCTCTGGCAGTGGGAAGCCATTCCCTTGTCCTGTCCCTCTCCAGCTCTCCTGGAGCCCCTTTAGGCACTGGAAGGGGCTCCAATGTCTCCCTGGAGCTTCTCCTCTCCAGGCTGGACAATCCCAGCTCTCTCATCCTTTGCTCCCAGCAGAGCTGCTCCATCCCTCTGATCCCCTTGGTGTCTCCTCTGGACTCTCCAGCAGCTCCACGTCCTCCCTGTGTTGTTCCCCAGGGCTGGAGCAGCTCTGCAGGGGGGTCCAGAGGAGGCAGAGGGACAGAATCCCTCTGGGATCAGTCCAGGATGGGTTTAGACTTCACTCCCCAAAAGGACCTTGGGAAAACTTTCCCTTAGTGTTTGCTTTGGGTGCTCTAATGGGTCCAAACAATCCTGAAACTGGGAAATGGAAGTTTCTATTCCTGCTGCTCGGTGCTGCTCGGCAGAGGCAGTTTTTTTGGGAAGAAAAGTGAGTTTTGGATGTTGGGAATAATTGGCAGGTCCCTCACTAGTGGGAAGTGAGTGTTGGTGTGGATGTTGCCCCAGGAGAAGCTGCTGCCACCCTCCCAGGTGCTCCCACCCATGGCACGTCCGTGCTGGGAATTCCGTGTGGCGCCTGCCAGGCTCATTCCCAGAAATACTCCTGGGTCTTGTTTCTCGGTCTCCTGCTGAGGAGCAGGATCTGCCTGTGGAAAACATCAGCACCAGCAGCTTCCAAACATCTGAGGCTTTCCTGGGACAGGGCCCGAGCACAGCAGGGTGACTGGGAGAGTTAATTCGTGGAGCAGTCTGACTCCCAGGAGCCTCAGGAATTGGAATGTTGCAATAATTAATAGCTTAATTCATCTTTGGAGCAAAGCAATAGGTGGCTGGTGAGGACATTGCAGGATTGGCCACGTCTGCTCCTGGTTCACAGTGTTTTTGGTGAAGCATTTCAAGTTTTGGGTGCCATCAACAGCTTTGGTGACCTCAGCTACTAAAACCTGTTTGTATTTCCTGAAGAAAAGAACAATAACCAGGCCCTGCAGTTCATTCCTTCTGAAGATGCCCGAGTGGTGCTTTAGTGAGCAGGTGACCCGTGTCTGTGGGAATTCCCTGCTCCTGGGTTGGATCTTGCCCGTTGGTCGATGGCAGGGGTGGAAGGTTGTGCTGGGGAGCAAACACAGCCCAGGACGTGGTTAATGGTTTTCCAGAGCTGTGTTTGGAATGTGGTCAGATAGCCAGGGGAGCACAGGGAGTCTGGGAGGGATCCCCTCTGGATTTCTGCAAAGGAGTTGTGGAGGCAGAGAGGGAAATACCCCCCCAGGGTGAGGGATTTTGGAGAACCAAGGTCGCTTCCTTCCCTCAAACCCTCCGTCAGGGTCACTCACTGAACTTGGAATGAAAACCAACCAAGCTTGGAGCTGCTGGAATTCAGTCTCTTTGGACAGTCCTCGCTGGCAGGGATGGGGAGGATAATGCTCTGTATGTGTCCAACACATTGCAGTTATTCCCAGATATTCCTTTGGACACAGCAGGGACTGACTCGGCCTCCCTGTGCTTTGCAAAGTGCTGGAGAGCTGGTTTTGCTTGGGAATGTGCCTAAATCCCATGTGAAACTGTGATCCATAGGAGGAAGGACACATTCCTGGGATGGAGCATTGATCTCCAGCTCCCCAGTAACATCACCCAGTTCCCAGCTTTACTGGTGGGGTGGTTCTTTGGGATGCCAGAACATGGGAACGTGGGATCTGAGCAGCAGGTTTGTGTCCCGGGATCCGTGTCTGCCTTCCAAGGGGTGTTTTATCCATCCTTTCTGCTCTTTTCCCGGGCAGGAAGGGGGCTGGGCTGGGGCTGGGGCTCAGTTTCTGTGATGTCCTTGGCTGAAATGTCAGAGCAGAGTCTCCTTCGGGCTGTTTGTTGGGGCCTGTGTGGCATCCCGACATAATAGCCCTAAAAATAGGGGGCTGACATTCCTGACGGATCTTTGGGGAGGGGGTGGGAACCAGGCTTAGTGTTGGGGGCTATAAATAAGTTTGCCTGGGAATGGGAGCTGGCAGAGCCTCCTCAGGTGATGAATCAGTGGGGTTTGAACGCCGTGACTTGCACAGGACTGACGTCCTCAGATTCCAGACCCAGCTGCCTGTGGAGAGCTCGTGCCTTTGGGTTGTTGTAGTGCTTCTGGTGCTTGCCCTCCGAGTCAGCTCCTAATTTTATCTCCTTATCCCCAGCGTGACACAGCAGTGGGAAGGCAATGACATCACATCAGCAGGGATTTGATTTTAATTAAAAATGAGCCGTGCCAAGGTGCTCCGGCTTTTAAATGGGAGCAGTGATCCCTGTCACGAGCTGGGAGGCTGCTCAGGCTGGGGCTGTGTCTGCACGTGGTGTTCAAACACCTCCAGGCTGCAATTCCAAAAATCCTTGGAGTAAACACTGAGAATGTCCTGAGGAATAGGGGCTCTGTCCTTGCAGTTAATAGGAAACACAACTTGTGCCCCGTCAGGAGGTGTGTGAGGTGAGGAGCTGCTCTTTGACCATCTGTTTAAA
>NW_020919333.1:0-862 GCF_003984885.1 Neopelma chrysocephalum | reverse complement strand
GCTTTGCAGCTGGAAAACTGAGGCAGGGACAGGCTGGATGATGTTTCCTGCCCCAAAAACGCCGTGGTGAGGCTGGAAAGGGGCCTGGTGGCTCCTGGTGTGACCCAGAAAAGAGCTGGAGCCTCCCTGGGAACAGATTGTTAAAGAGTTCCTGGAAAAGGGAAAGCTTGGGAGATACTAATGTATGGATTGTGACTGGCCTAAAAACACAGGGGTGTCTTCAGGGCTGAATTCCTGCCTTAAATCCACCTCTAATCCAGCAAAAATGCTGCTTTTTTCACCACCCTGATGTGAAACAATTCCCAAATCCGCCGTTTTTGCAGCGGTTTTTCCTCCTTCCTTCCAGCTGGGAGTGGCTGGAGAATGAAAACCCCCCAAAAGCACCTTGTTAAGCCCCAAGATCACCTCATTAACCCTCTGGAGACGGGATGCCGACAATTCCCTTGGGATCTGGCGGCCGCCGCGCTCCCAACATATGGTGTGAGGAGAGGAGCCTCTGCCGACAGATTTTTGGTTCATTTTCCGAGAAAAACACGGATAAACACAGGCTTTTGCTGTTTAAAAACTGACTCATCATTTTCCTTAAACAAACAGCCCAATCTGGAGGCTCCTGAGGCGGGAGAGGGCTCGGCTTGGGATTGCCAGCCCGGGGGTTTCTCCGCTGGGATCGGTGTCCCGGGGGAGCTCCGGGATGGGGACGGGTCAATGAGTGGGATGTTGTCCCTGTGGAAGTGTCACCTCGTGCTTTCCAAGGATTCTGGGATGAGGAGACCCCCCTGACCCCGAGTTTGAGGAGTTTCAGGTAGGGATGCTGCTGCTTGTGGTGTTCCAGGGGATTTTCCATCCCTCCTCTTCTCATTCC
>NW_020919332.1:0-3258 GCF_003984885.1 Neopelma chrysocephalum | reverse complement strand
TGGGGACCAGGATAACGGGGGGAGGGGGTTGACTATCGTGACAGAGGAGGGGCCGCCCCTGGCTCCGTGCGGCCGCGGGGACAGCGACACCAGGGGGGTGACTGTCGCGACTGAGATGGTGGGGGGCGGCCCTGAGCTCCGCGAGGCGGCGGGGACAGGGACACTGGTGACAGGGGCGACTCGCGACAGAGCGCGGGCCCAGGGCGGGCCGGAGCGCCCCCAGCCCGCGGCGTTGCCGCCCCAGCCCGGCCGTGCGGAGGGGCGGGGCGGCCCCGCCGGGCCGGGGGTGCCGGTGCTGCGGCCCGTGGCGGGACCCGTGATCCCAGTGATCCCGGCAGGGGGGGAGCGGGAGCGGGCGCGGGGGGCGCGGCCGGAGGCGGCGGCGCCGGGCGGGGCCGCGGCACCGACACCGGTACCCGTGAGTGTCGGGGGCCCGAGCGGGGCCGGGGGGCGGCGGGACCGAGCCCGGGCAGCGGCCGCCCCTCGCCCCCGTGCCCGGGGGCTGTGCCCAGCCCGGTGCCCCCATGGAGCCGCCCTCCCCTCCCAGCGGCCGCAGTTGCCATCGCGCGGTTGCCGCACGGCTCCGGTGCCCCCGCTGTCCCCCCGCGCTCCCGCGGCTCCCGTGGCCGTGCCGAGCTCTGCAGCTGCTTGGGAGAGGATCCAAAGCAGCACGCGAGGCATCTCTAATCTTAACCTGTCCTCTGCTGTCGTGAGCCCCAAGGTACCTTCCCGTGCTTCACCTATTGTACTGTACATCTTACAGCCTTTCCTAATCTAACCAAGCTGGTTTCCTATTTTCCTGTGCTAGAGGGGACTGTACGTCAGCGTTGAGGTATTCTCTGTTCTCTCCCCGTCTCTGGAATTGTGATCTGAAGGGATCTGTTTTGGAATGGGAAGTTTTCAGGCAACAAAATCACTGTCATGCAAGTGTTGCTCTGCAGAGGTAAGAGCTGCAGCAGGCAACAGGCATGAATGGAGAAATTAGAAAACAGTATTTTTTCATGGAAATGGACACCCATGGAGCCCTTATACAGCAAGAGAATAGGTTAGAGAAAGCAAGGGAAATTAAAGGTGTCATATACAATCCCACTGAAACCACGTGTGGTGGCTTTAGAGAGCTCACAAATACAGCTCGTTTTTTGGGTAGCAAAATATTATGAGGAATATACTGACAATTCTTGGGGCTGAATTGTAGGGTTTATATTTGTGCTCTGTGAAGGCTGTACTGGTTCTTCCCTCAGGCAGCGCTGCTGGACGTGACTCAATTAATCTGAAGACACAGGACACCGGTTTGTTGCTTTGTGTATAATGTTTGTCCTTGTGCTTAAGTGCTAAAGACTCCTTTCATGTAATTGCTCCTTCATTTTCTTAAATACCTTTTGCTATTCGTTAAATTTTAATAAAGACTCGAGTTTCTCTGCATGTATTTTTAATACCATTGATTTGTATCAATCTGGCTAAAAAAGGTAAAGGTACTTGGACACCACATGAGTGTAGATCCCTTGGCATGTGCAGTTGCCTGAACTATCAAGCACCTGAGAATCTCCAGCAAGGTTCAGGTAATTTAATGGTGCTGAATCAGGAATTTAGGAGATTTCCCTGTCCCTGATAAGGCATCAAAAGTAAACCCCTCGTGTTGAGAAGTCACTGCAAGGAAGTGCTTAGTGAAGGTGGCACGAGTTCAGTCAGTCCTGTGGGTTTGTGGGAGGGTCTTTTGTATGTCTGATGTTCAGGGAAAATGGTCAGTCCGTAGTTCTCCTGTGGAGATTGCTCCCACCCCTCTGGCAAACTCAGCCTGATCCGTCAGGATTGTGGGATTTTCCACAGAAGAGGCACAGGAGCATCCTCTGTCAGAGCACAGGGATGGCTGAGCTCTCATTCCCAACTCTGGATGGGCTGCAATTGCCATGTCTGTGAGTCCTTCCCCATAACAGTGCAGTCACCTGACTGGTGATAACTGAGCTGGCAGAAGATGAGAGTATTTTTCTGTGAGTTTATTGAAAATTGGTGGTTAGAGTCACCACTCAAAGGCTTCCCTCCTTTAGGCACGGCAAGGAGAGCTCAACCTCCCACCCCCATCAGTCAGGTGGCAAATAATCACCCATATCTAGCTGGGTAACCAGCATATGCAGAGACTGAGCAAGGAGAGGACTATTTGGGGTTTTTTTCTTTTAAAAGAAAACATGGTGTGTGTGCTATTAATGATTTGTGCCGTTTACTGAATCCACATGGAAAACAGGGTTCACACTTTGGCAGTCAGTGATTTCCATGAGCTGGTGATTGAAATGGGTGCCCCAGGTTGTTGTTTGAATTGGGGATGTTTGTTTTGTTATGGAACTCGAGAGTTTTGCATGTGCTTCATCTTCAGCCTTGTATTGGACTTGATTTGAAACCAAATTACGTTTTTCATAGAAAATGTAAATAAACCATGTTATGTTTCCAGGTATGAAGGGAAAATAAAAACTTCACGTCATCTCCACAAAAGGCACTGGCAGAAAGTGAAGTAGCAGATTGTCTGCACAGGCTGTGCTGATCCCTGTCTATTTTAGATGTGTGTCAGGGACACACTTTAAGGATTTGGGATATGCCCTAATCTCAGTCTCTATGGAAAATCCCACTGGTTAAGAAAAGCAAGGTCACCAAGGAGTACAAATAATGTACTGTGGGAGGGTTGGCATCACATCTGTCATACAATCAGTATTTAGTAGGGAAAGTGAAATTTTGGGTTAAGCACTCTTGTTATTTTCTTGTTCTTTGTTACGTCTCCTGCCTGTCACACGTGTTTGCCCCCCACCTTGCAGCCCTCCCAGCCCTTGTATTCCCAGTGCTGGAGTCCCGGGAGCAGCGTGTGCAGCTCAGCCATTTTGAGCTGCTGCTGCTCCTGAGCCATTGTTTTCCTCCAGAGAGATCCCCGAAGACATCACACACGTCCACTACCAGATTTGCAACTGTTTTGTTGAATTTGCAACTATTTGTTGCAAAGGTAATGTAATTTAATGTCAGGAAGCAAGAAAGTTGCCGTTTATGCTATGGTAACAAATTAGCTGTTCTGGTTTTGTTTTCATGGACAGTTGCAGTGTTTCCCCAGCTGTTTCTGAACCAAGCGACTGAGTTTACCAAGCAAGGTCTGCTGTCACTCTAATAATAATGCCTGTTGTCTGCCTTTTGTCTTCTTTTCCTTCCACTTATTTTGTCCCTGATCCATATGTTGTGCTTCGAATGAGGAAGATCCTAGTTTTGTTTAAGGCAGCAAGGCAG
>NW_020919331.1:4531-5744 GCF_003984885.1 Neopelma chrysocephalum | reverse complement strand
AGGACCCCAATGTCCCCCTAATGTCCCTAAAAGGACCCCAGTGTCCCCTCCGGGTCCCCAGCAAGGCCCCAGTGTCCCCAACAGGACCCCAGTGTCCCCTCAGTGTCCCTAAAAGGACCCCACGGCCCCCAAGGTCCCCCCATGTCCCCAACAGGACCCCAATGTCCCCCCAGAGTCCCCAACAAGGCCCCAGTGTCCCAACAGGATCCCAATGTTCCCTCTGGGTCCCCAAAGGACCCCAATGTCCCCTCCAGGTCCCCAACAGGACCCTAAATGTCCTCCTGTGTCCCCAACAGGACCCCAGTGTCCCCCCAGTGTCCCAACAGGACCCCAATGTCCCCTCGGGGTCCCCAAAAGCACCCCAATGTCCCCCTAATGTCCCCAAAAGGACCCCAGGGTCCCCTTGGGGTCCCCAACAAGGCCCCAGTGTCCCAAAATGATCCCAACGTCCCCCCAGAGTCCCCAACAAGATCCCAATGTCCCCCCAGTGTCCCTAAAAAGACTCCAGGGTCCCCTCAGGGTCCCCAACAGGACCCCAATGTCCCCCCAGAGTCCCTAAAAGGACCCCAATATCCCCCCAGTGTCCCCAATATCCCCCCAGTGTCCCTAAAAGGACCCCCAACGTCCCCTCGGGGTCCCCAACAAGGCCCCAGTGTCCCCAACAGGACCCCAATGTCCCCCCAGTGTCCCCAAAAGGACCCCAATGTCCCCCCGGGGTCCCCAACAAGGCCCCAGGGTCCCCAACGTGACCACCCCCAGGGGACACCCCGATGTCCCTGGGCCACCTTCGGGACACTGGGAGGGACCTGGGGACATTGGGGTTGTCACCTGTCCCACCTTGAGGACACCCCAATGTCCCCAAGACCCCTCCCAGTGTCCCCAAGGTGTCCCCAGGACCCCTCCCCGTGTCCCCAAAGTGTCCCCAGGTGACACCTTGACGTCCCCAGGACCCTCCCAGTGTCCCCAAGGTGTCCCCAGGACCCCTCCCAGTGTCCCCAAGGTGTCCCCAGGACCCCTCCCCGTGTCCCCAAGGTGTCCCCAGGGCCCTCCCAGTGTCCCCAAGGTGGCCCAAGCGACACCTTGACATCCCCAGGACCCCTCCCAGTGTCCCCAAGGTGTCCCCAGGACCCCTCCCAGTGTCCCCAAGGTGTCCCCAGGACCCCTCTCAGTGTCCCCAAGGTGTCCCCAGGACCCCTCCCAGTGTCCCCAAGGT
>NW_020919331.1:3410-4431 GCF_003984885.1 Neopelma chrysocephalum | reverse complement strand
CCCAAGGTGGCCCCAGGACCCTCCCAGTGTCCCCAAGGTGGCCCAAGCGACACCTTGACATCCCCAGGACCCCTCCCCGTGTCCCCAAGGTGTCCCCAGGACCCTTCCCAGTGTCCCCAAGGTGGCCCCAGGACTCTCCCAGTGTCCCCAAGGTGGCCCCAGGACCCTCCCAGTGTCCCCAAGGTGTCCCCAACCCTCCCCTCGTGTCCCCCCCTGTCCCCCCTCACCCCTCCCCCGCCGCCACCACCCCCAACCTCCTGGTCACCTCCTCCACCTCCTCCTCCACCTCGTCCCCCCCCAGTGTCCCCAAGGCCACCGCGATGTCCCCGAGGACCCTCCTGCTCTCCGGGAATGTCCCCGGGCGCGTCCCCAGCAGCCGCGACACCCTCACGTCCCTCGTCACCGCGGCCACCAGGTCCCTCAGGTGGCTCGTCACCTCTCCCAGCCCCGTCAGGGCGGTGGCCACCTCCTTGTTGGTGGCCCTGGTGGCCTGGATGGTGGCCCTGGTGGCGGCGATGTGGTCGGCGCGGTGGCGGTGGCGCAGGGCCAGGCGGCGCTGGTGGCGCTGGGCCTGGGCCAGGTGACGTCGGGATGTCCCCAAGGAGCGCAGGGACAGCTCGCACAGCACCGCGGTGGCCGCCAGCAGCGGGACCAGGTGGCCCTCGGGGGACACGCCCAGGGCCTGGCGCAGAGAGTCCAGGGACACTGCGGGGACAGGGACACAACAGGGTCACCAGTGTCACCATCCCAGTGTCACCAGTGTCACCATCCCAGTGTCACCAGGGACACCCCAGGGTCACCAATGTCACCATCCCAGTGTCACCACCCCAGTGCCACCCCAGTGTCACCATCCCAGTGTCACCAGTGTCACCATCCCAATGTCACCAGGGTCACCAGTGTCACCATCCCAGTGTCACCACCCCAGTGTCACCCCAGTGTCACCATCCCAGTGTCACCAGGGACACCCCAGTGTCACCAGGGACACCCCAGGGTCACCAGTGTCACCACCCCAGGGTCACCA
>NW_020919331.1:856-3400 GCF_003984885.1 Neopelma chrysocephalum | reverse complement strand
ACCAGGGACACCCCAGGGTCACCAGTGTCACCACCCCAGGGTCACCAATGTCACCATCCCAGTGTCACCACCCCAGGGTCACCAGTGTCACCATCTCAGTATCACCAGTGTCACCACCCCAGTGTCACCAGTGTCACCATCCCAGTGTCACCAGTGTCACCATCCCAATGTCACCACCCCAGTGTCACCAGTGTCACCATCCCAGTGTCACCAGTGTCACCATCCCAGTGTCACCAGGGACACTGTGGGGACAGGGGACACAATGGGGTCACCAGGGACAGCCCAGTGTCACCAGGGACACCCTGGGGTCACCAGGGACACTGCGGGGACAGGGGACGTGTCACCAGGGTCACCAGTGTCACCAGGGACACCCCGGGGTCACCATCCCAGTGCCACGATCCCAGTGCCACCACCCCAGTATCATCAGTGCCACCCCAGTGTCACCAGGGACATCCCAGTGCCACCATCCCAGTGTCACCACCCCAGTGTCACCAGTGCCACCCCAGTGTCACCAGGGACATCCCAGTGTCACCAGGGACACCACAGGGACAGGGACACCCCGGTGTCACCAGTGTCACCATCCCGGTGTCACCAGGGACACCACAGGGACAGGGACACCCCAGTGACACCACCCCAGTGTCACCAGTGCCATCCCAGTGCCACCAGGGACACCCCGGGGTCACCAGGGACATCCCAGTGTCACCAGGGACACCAAGGGGACAGGGACACCTCGGGGTCACCAGTGCCATCCCAGTGTCACCCCACTGTCCCCATCCCACTGTCACCACCCCCATGTCACCAGTGCCATCCCAGTGCCATCCCAGTGTCACCATCCCGGTGCCACCATCCCGGTGTCACCAGGGACATTGCAGGGACAAGGGACATGTCACCGGGGTCATCCCAGTGTCACCATCCCAATGGCACCACCCCAGTGTCACCACCCCGGTGTCACCAGTGTCATCCCAATGGCACCAGGGACACTGCGGGGACAGGGGACAGCCCAGTGTCACCATCCTGATGGCACCAGGGTCACTGAGGGGACAGGGGACACAACGGGGTCACCGGGGACAGCCCGGGGTCACCACCCCAGTGTCACCAGTGCCATCCCAGTGTCACCAGGGACACCCCAGTGTCACCACCCCAGTGTCACCATCCCAGTGTCACCATCCCAGTGTCACCATCCCAGTGTCACCAGTGCCAGCCCAGTGTCACCATCCCAGTGTCACCAGTGCCATCCCAGTGTCACTACCCCAGTGTCACCAGTGTCACCACCCCAGTGTCACCAGTGTCACCAGTGTCACCACCCCAGGGTCACCAGTGTCACCATCCCAATGTCACCACCCCAGTGTCACCAGTGCCATCCCAGTGTCACCACCCCAGTGTCACCAGTGTCACCACCCCAGTGTCACCAGTGTCACCATCCCAATGTCACCATCCCGGTGTCACCAGGGACACTGCGGGGACAGGGACACAACGGGGTCACCAGTGTCACCACCCCAGTCCCCTTCCAGTGCCACCATCCCAGTGTCTCCAGTGCCACCAGTGTCACCATCCCAGTGCCAACATCCCAGTGCCACCAGTGCCATCCCAGTGCCACCATCCCAGTGTTCCCAGTCCCCTTCCAGTGCCACCATCCCAGTGCCACCAGTGCCACCCCAGTGTCACCATCCCAGTGTCACCAGTCCCCACCCAGTGTCCCCATCCCAGTGTCCCAGTCCCCTCCCAGTCCCCTCCCAGTAGTCCCTGCTCAAGTAAACTGCTCCAGACTGGTCCATACTGGTCCATACTGGTTTCTACTGGTCCATGCTGGTTTATACTGGTTTATACTAGTCAGGGCAGGGGAAAGTCTCTTCAGGTCTACAGAGCTTCCTACTGGTCCATACTGGCCTGTACTGGTCCATACTGGTCCGTACTGGTCCATACTGGTTTCTACTACTCCATACTGGTTTATATTGATCTATACTGGTCTAAACTGGTCCATACTGGTCAGGGCAGGGGAAAGTCCCCCTTGGCCTGTAGGGCTTCCTACAGGTCCGTACTGGTCTGTACTGGTTTATACTGCTCCATACTGGACTCTACTGGTCCATACTGGCCTGTACTGGTTTCTACTGGTCCATACTGGTTTATGCTGGTCCGTACTGGTTTATACTGGTCTGGACTGGTCTATATTCTTCTGGACAAAGTAAAGTCTCTACTGGTCTATAGAGCTTCCTACTGGTCCATACTGGCCTGTACTGGTCTTTACTGGTTTCTACTGGTCCATACTGGTTTATACTGGCCCATACTGGTCCATACTGGCCTGTACTGGTCCCCACTGCCCCATACTGGTCCATACTGGTCCCCACTGCTCCATACTGGTCAATACTGGTCCCCACTGCTCCATACTGGTTTATACTGGTCCATACTGGTTTCTGCTGGTTTATACTGGTCCATACTGGTCCATACTGGTCAGGGCAGGGGAAGTCTCCCTTGGTCTTTAGGGCTTCATACTGGTCCGTACTGGTCCTCACTGCACCATACTGGTCCCCACTGCTCCATACTGGT
>NW_020919331.1:0-846 GCF_003984885.1 Neopelma chrysocephalum | reverse complement strand
TACTGGTCCCCACTGCTCCATACTGGTCCATACTGGTTCCCACCGCTTCGTACTGGTTTCTACTGCTCCATACTGGTTCCTACTGGTCCGTACTGGTTTCCTACTCACGGATGGGGCTGAGGACGGCCAGCAGCGCCACGGCCAGGCCCTGCCCGGCCTGGAAGAGCCTCCGGCGCCTCCGGATCCCGTCCAGTTCCCTCTGGAGCTCCTCGGCCGCCGCCTCCTCCAGCGCCGCCAGCGCCCGGAACATTCCGGGATCCTCGTCCGGAGCCGTGGCCGGAGCCGCCTGGGCCATCCCGGCATCCAGGACCCCCCGGAGCATCCCCAGCACCCCCTCGGCCTCATCCAGGGCCTTCCCGGCCTCATCCAGAGCCGATTCCAGGGATTTGGGATCTCCCAAGGCCTCGGAAAGAGCCACCAGGGCCCGGAGAACCCGGAGCCGGGCGGGATGAGCCCGGGAGAGACACGGGGGGAGATGGGATTGGGGGTTTGGGGGGGTTTTGGGGGGTCCTGGGGGTGCTGGGGGGGTCACGAGGGGGATCCAGGTGGGATCCGGGGGTTTTGGGGGGTCCTGGGGGTCCATGGAGGGGCCTGGGGGGGAAAACAAGGGAGGAGGTTTGGGGGGGATCCAAGAGTCTTGGGGAGGGTCTCCAGGGGTTTTGGGGGGTCCTGGGGGGCCTGGGGGGGGGGGTCCGGGGGGTCCGGGGGGGGCTCTCCAGGGGTTTTGGGGAGTCTCAGGGATCTTGGGGAGGGGTCCCAGGTGGGATCCGGGTGGGATTCGAGGGTTTGGGGGGCCCGGGGAGATCTTAGGGGGTTCTCCAGGGGTTTTGGGGGGTCCTGGGGGGG
>NW_020919330.1:0-909 GCF_003984885.1 Neopelma chrysocephalum | reverse complement strand
CCCTGCACTGATTTAACCACACCCCGAGGCTCCAATCAATCCCATGTTTCCACTCCGCTGTTCCAGCCCTGTGGATGGAAAACACCCTGCGGTTCCCTGGGGTCCCAGAGCACAGCTCAGTCAATAGGGGGTCAAACAGGGCCCACCAGCAAACAGGGCTTTGGGCAGCATCAAAATAACTGGACTTGCTCCGAGCACGTGCCCCAGGAAGAGCCCCTGGATCACAGCAAACAGACCCCAACCTACCTTGCTGTTTGCTCCCAGAGTTTTGCCAAATCCCAGCTTACAATGAAGGGAAACAGCTCCCATTTATGGCCAGGAATGGGACCCCCTATAGCACTGACACCTTTCCCTGCCAGTGCTTCCCTCACACCCTGCAAAGCAATGTTTAGTGGTGCAGTCTCAGATCCCAGACGTTTTCCACAGGCTGAGGAGGGAAAAGGGTTTGTGAGGATGAGAATGGTTTGCCCTACCCAGCACAGGTCACCTGCCTGTGAAACCCCCCCATTTCTCACAAACCCCTTCCCTCCTCCCCAATCCAGCAGGTCTGGGAAGAGCCAACAGCTCCCCCAGGCTCTGTTCCACCAGAGCACTGCTGGATTCCCACTGGCACCTCCTGCCCTTGCCTGTTTGGAAGCAAGTTTTATATTTGTATTTTCCTGCCCCAGGAAGGCTCTCAGAAGCAGCAGCTCAGTGGTGTCCTCACCTCACCACAGACCTGCCCGCCCTGGCCCTGCTGGGTGTGTGTCACCAGTCCAGCTGTTCCAGCTGTTACAACAAACAAGCTCAGACCACGACTATTTCTTCTTTTTATTCCACTTTTGAAACAAATGGAGGCAGCTCCCCCCAGTGTGGTGCTTCACTGCCCATTCCAGTTGTTTTTCAGGAAGGCTTTTGGCACCACAGCAC
>NW_020919329.1:0-308 GCF_003984885.1 Neopelma chrysocephalum | reverse complement strand
CTTTTTTTCGGGGTGTTTTGGGGTTTTTTCAGGGTTAAAATTCGATTTTTTTGGCACCCCTCTCAAAAAAACCCCGTCCTAAAAATCCCTTGGAGAAAAAAATAAATTTATTTTATTTTTACCCTTTTCTCGGTTTTTTTCGGGGTGTTTTGGGGGGTTTTTTAGGGTTAAAATTCGATTTTTTTTGGGGGGGAGGAAGGCGCGGGTGGAGCAGCTCTCGGGGATGGTCGTCAGCGACTGCAAATGCAGCTGACCCCCCCCGAAAAAATAAAAATAAACCCTAAAAAATTCCCCTCCCCGAGAAAAAA
>NW_020919328.1:0-502 GCF_003984885.1 Neopelma chrysocephalum | reverse complement strand
GGGGGGTGTTTTGGGGCTGGAGGGGTTGGTTTTGGGGTATGAGGGGTGTTTTGGGGCAGGGGGGTTGGTTTTTGGGGTCCTACCAGAGTCCCTGGGGGTGTTTTGGGGCGGGGGGTTTGGTTTTTGGGGTCCTCCCAGAGCCCCTAGGGGTGTTTTGGGGTATGAGGGGTGTTTTGGGGCGGGGGGGTTGGTTTTTGGGGTCCTACCAGAGCCCCTGGGGGTGTTTTTGGGGTATGAGGGGGTTGGTTTTTGGGGTCCTACCAGAGCCCCTGGGGGTGTTTTGGGGTGGGGGGGTTGGTTTTTGGGGTCCTACCAGAGCCCCTGGGGGGTGTTTTGGGGCTGGAGGGGTTGGTTTTGGGGTATGAGGGGTGTTTTGGGGCAGGGGGGTTGGTTTTTGGGGTCCTACCAGAGTCCCTGGGGGTGTTTTGGGGCGGGGGGTTTGGTTTTTGGGGTCCTCCCAGAGCCCCTAGGGGTGTTTTGGGGTATGAGGGGTGTTTTGGGG
>NW_020919327.1:0-712 GCF_003984885.1 Neopelma chrysocephalum | reverse complement strand
TAAACCTAAAGAAATAGCATAAAAGAGAGTTGGAAATGGGGAAAGAATTGGAGGGAGATTTCCATTGAAATTGCTGGGATGAACGGAGGGGTTGAACCTGCCTTCCTCCCCCTTAGGGATGCCTGTGCTGGGTGAGAAGTGTCAGCTTTGTGTGTTAGTCACTGCTTGGAAGGACTAGAGCAGGGTTTTGCTTCCTCATGTATTTGTGGATTGGTTTGGTTATGAGTTTTTCCTTTGCTTTAACAACAATTTTGACATTGTTTGAAATGTTTTTTTGCAGCCAGACCCTGTCCCTGACCACCACGAACCTTTAACCTGTCCCAGTTTGTATTAATAAAGAGTGTTATTCCTCAGACTGTTGGAGGGATTCCTTTTTAAAGGTGCTGCCAATTTTGTGGATGCCGTAGTAACTGGTGGAAATATCCACCGAGGGGTTTTCCCTTTGGCTATGATGGGTCTGTCCCCAAAAAAGGGCCCTGGAATTCCCCTCAGCTGGTGGATCTGTTTGGTGGAGGGTTCCTGGGCGGAATATGGGACAGACTAGATGGGACTGACAGGGTTTTGTTTTTCCCTGGGGCTCCATCAGACAAACAAATCTCCAAGAGACGGGTGAATTCCCCTTCCCCCCATTTCCCGGCACACACGGGAATCTCCTGAGGTTGGACAGACCAAGGTGGTGCAGATGGGTCAGGGACACCCCCGGGATCAATGC